>NW_010243434.1:357-585 GCF_000690775.1 Eurypyga helias | reverse complement strand
AGGACTATGGGAACTTCATCCTCCCCAGACGCTCCATCTCCCGCGGCGCGGGAAGCTCTCAGAGCCCGTAGATCTAATTAACCCGAGGTCAGGCCCGAGGGGAATCCGCCCTTTCGGGAAGAGCACGCGGACAGGCGCTGCCTTGATGCATTCGGGCAGCCCCGGTCGCAGAAGGCTGCCCAGTCGCTGCGCTTCCACCGCTCACAGATCCCGAAGACTCCCGCCCAG
>NW_010243434.1:0-224 GCF_000690775.1 Eurypyga helias | reverse complement strand
CGGAAGTCTAGGCGGAAGTTTTGCTCGGAAGTGAGAGCGACAAGCCCTCTGTGCTCAGGCCTGCCCAGCAGCCCGCGTGCTCTTCCCGTCTCCCCGTTTTCCCACCACTAGCTCTGCCCAGCTCAACTCCAGGGGCACCACAGAACCCGAGCTTGTCCGAACGCGCGCAGACCTACGCGGCACGGAGCGCATTCAGCCCGTCCGGGCTGGCAGAGGGGCCCAAG
>NW_010243433.1:0-2293 GCF_000690775.1 Eurypyga helias | reverse complement strand
AGCCGGAGTTAAACCACGACAGGGGATTACACAATCATAGGGAAAAGATGAATGGCCACCTGAATGAATGATACAGTATTATGGACCAGCAACATGGAATCCCAATGAGGTGATTTCTGGCGCAAGAGAACCAATTTACAATTTGAACAGGATAATTAGATTACAAGCTGTTTTAGAAATTATAACTAACCAAACAGCTGAGGCCCTTGATCTCCTTGCGGAACAAGCTACTCAAATGAGAAATGCAATCCCTAGATTATTTGTTAGCAGAAGAAGGGGGTGTTTGTGGAAAACTAAACTAATCCAACTGTTGTTTACAAATCGATGATAACAAGAAGGTAGTAAAGGAAATAACAAGACATGAGAAAGCTGGACCATGTTCCAGTTCAAATGATACCACTATAAACTCCATCTTTTGAAAATCACTATGTTAATATTAACCTGGCTTGAATAATGTGTAGGGGAAAAGGAGAACATGTTGTCCAAAGAAAGAAGAACCTGACCAATTTCAGCTGGAGTTGAACAGACTTTGTGGTTACATCATGTGTAATAGGGATCAGAGCTAAGGTCCCTGACTAGCTACTATTGTTAAGCTGTTCAGTAGGGACGTTTTATTGCCCTGACGCTCAAGGATACATTGTGAAGGGGCCTTGAAGCATGTTAAAGTTGTACTGTGAGCCAAAGTCCTTGGGTCAAGGACACTGAGGGGTTTTTCTTTTGAGTCGGTGGTCCGTGGTGGTTGCAAAAGCAGCCCTTCGACTCAATTTAAAGACAAAATGCACATGCATAACTGAAATTTTAGTATGGTGAATAGTTCCAGGAAATTTTATGAATATGCAATGGATTTCTGGAAAATTTAATTAATATGTATACTTTGATTGTATATAAACTATTTGATGGAAGAGCTAGGTGCGCACACTAGGAGGAGACATCTCCTGTGCGCCCAGCGCTGCAATAAAGAATGCCTGCTTCTTAATACTGCATTAGTGTTAAGGAGTTTGTTGCTATTCCTGGTTTTCGGTAACAATTTGGTGACCCAGGTGGGACTTCATTTCTGAGACTCAACAGACACGGGATCACGGGAACTCCAGCCGGCACCGAGAATTCTCCAGGAGACCTGCGGTCCCCACTCCCTTGGGCTCATCAGCCAAGGACCACTGGTAAGATTTTTAAAAGCATTCTTTTATTTGGAACTGCCTGCCCATAGGTCATGGCGAACGCTTTGTAGGGTCAGGATAAGGTGGCCGCATAAGGGATTAGAGTCCTCGCGAGGTGTTAGAGTGCCCACCAGGGGTTAGAGTGCCCATCGCTGGTACCACTAATGGGGTTACAGTCCCCGCCTTTGTGAGTTGGAGTTTATTTGTATGTTTGGAGTGATTGTGGTAATAGTCGTCTTTGTAAACGTCTATTACATCTGTGATAATTGCTGAATGCTTGTGTTGTCATTTTAAAAGAAACTGGTCTTGGGTAGTGTGTTTGGTTTTTTCTGTTTAAGATGGGAACAGGAACATTGACTCTCAGTAGTATTCCTCGGAAATTGCCTCTAGGATATGTTTTAAAACATTGGAAAGATCTTGGTAATGAACCTGGGGGGAAATACAAGGAAAGAGGATTTGAGAAGGCAAGAAGTCATGGACGAGGAATAACTCAAGGGAGTGGTAGAGGAAGGGGATGAGGAGTCGGGTCCCCGCTGGGAGAGAATCAATGTGCATACTGTAAGCAAGAGAGACACTGGAAAAGAGAATGTCCTCAGATGAGAAATGGTAACGTTTGGAATCCAGTGTTAACGGAATTGGATGAGTGATGGGGACCGGGGAAAGCATCTGCAGCAGAACCCCGGTCTGCATTAAGCTGGGGGAAGAAACTGAGATAGAGTTTAATGGATAATGGGGCATCGTTTTCTGTTCCGAATACTAATAATTATCCTTTGGGTCATGATACAGTGAGAATGGTGGGTGCGACAGGAAAACCCGAGGTATGGCTGTTTGTCAAACCACTAAGGTTTAAAATTGGAAAGCAATGGCTAACACACCAATTCCTATATCTGCCAAGTTCCCCTCGACCTTTAATTGGAAGGGATTTGCTAGAGAAATTCAACAGTGAAATTAAACTTCGTAATGGTGAAGTTGAGGTTTTAGTACCAGAATCTAAATAGGTCCAGGCTTCAGTTCTTTTGTTACAGGAAACTCTGATTTCTACTCCCGGCGCCATATCACCCGAAGCAGAGGACACAGTAATTCCTATAGTATGGGCTGGGAAAGTTGCAGGGAAATAAAAAAAGGCAAGACCCGTT
>NW_010243432.1:0-20642 GCF_000690775.1 Eurypyga helias | reverse complement strand
TTGCGCGGCCGGCCATCTGCCCACGCGCCGACTCGGGTGGCACGAACGGTACGTGCAGGTTAGGTACCGTAGCCTGCTGCAAGCGTCTCGAGAGGCAGTTTCATCACTAACAGTCGTTAGAAAGTAGCGTTTTGGTGCGTCTCTGCTGCTGGAGGCAGAGAGTGCTTTGAAAATTTCTGAACGGACTTCCTTTTGCATGTGGTCTTCACCTTCGTACTTCTGAGTCACAGGAAGGGCACCTGTAGTTTTTACGGAGAAGAACATCGGCGTGGTTTGGCAAAAGCCCTTTTTGACCGATTCAGGTGCAGGAATTAGCTTTTTGAGTCATACTGTGTTCTTCTAAGAGGTAAAGGCCAAAGGAGGTCTCGTCGTGTTTTCAAGTTACAGAAACACTCAGACATCCAAATGCTTTCACAGAATCACTAAGGTTGGAACAGACCTATAAGATCATCCAGTCCAACCATCAACCCAACACTACCATGCCCAGTAGACCATGTCCTCAAGTGCCATCTCTATGCATCTGCCACTTTCTATACTGCTGTTAGGCAAGTCAGATTGTAAGAGAGTATGTTGCTTTGGTCTTCTGATGTAGCCATGTGTAAAACGTTTTTATCACAAACCAGTTCAGAAAATGTTCAGTCACAGCAGCTTTGTCATTCTTTGCACCAAAGCCTGTGCTACAGGTGTAGGTTATTCATCTTGCTTCAGTTCTGGGTAGAAAGGTAACTTTTAAAGAAAGCAACTTTATTTCATGGGATCCACTTTTACACACTGGTCACTTGTATCGCTCTGTCCCCTGGGCTGCAGTTTGTGATCCATCTTCCAGTTTGCCTCATGTGTTTGTCTTTCACCTACGGGGCCAGCCAGCTCTCCCTTCTTCAGGGCAGCATCTCCAGCCTTCCCAGGTGTGGAGGTGATGCCGCTCCCTGCAGGCAGTGCTGAGCCGGTTGGCTCGGCTCTGACCCTCTTCATGCACCCGCGTTGGTGCGGGAAGGGCTCTGTGGGCTGGGGGGAGGCAGCAAGCTGGGCTTGAGGCCACAGTGAACAAAGCCTAGCTGCAGCCTGGGCTGCCAAAAAAATCAAGTGAAGTGACTATCCTCTTTTGTTGCTTGTGAGAGCTCATCAAGGTCCTGTGTCACCTTTTGGGTCTGCCAGGGCAGGAAAGACATGGACCAGCCAGGGTGAGTTCAGGGGAGGCCCCAGGACAGTCAGGGCTGAGGAACACCCAGAGGGACAGGGCTTGCTCAGCTGGTGAATGGCCCTGAGCGGCCACCTGCACCCACCCACAGGGAGGTTGCTGAGACCAGCAGCCTGGCTTTTCACGGGGATACATGGCAGGAAGGCGTGAAACAACATGCGTAAGTGGAACCAAGAGGCTCAGAATTAGATATCAGGAAAAACTTTCCTCCTTGGAGCAGGCTTCCTGGGCAGGCTGTGCAGGCTCTGGGAGGTGTCAAGCCCTAACTGGACACAGCCCTGAGCAGCCTGGTCTGGCCTGGGGCTGACCCTGTCCTGAGCAGGAGGCCATGCTAGGGACTCCCGAGTTCCCATCCAGACTGACTTATCCTGTGTTCCTATGATTTATGTCTTCATTTGTCTCAGGTCTGCCCATTAATTTTCTCCTATATAGAAGTTACTTTTTTCCTCTCACCTTTTCCATTTCCATTTAACCAGCAGACTGTATGACTGTTTTATGTAACCCCACTGGCAGCTGGAAGCTGTGTTGCAGTGAAAGAGCACTGCAGGGAAGCAACAAGGCGCCAAATGGTACAGCAACATTTTCAGCAAGAAAGGAGTAAGGAGGGACCATAGGGCAGCAGAGCGTTTGGGAGCAACCCCTGTGTGTCTGTGCTGAGCCGGGAGAGCTCCTGCTGTGTACCTGGGATAGTCGGAACCATTGAACACTGTGAATAAAGACTTGAGACTGGGGAAAATGGGGAAAAACAAAGCTTGCGAAACTCTGGATAAAGTGAGATGTGGATTGAAGCTATTGGCTCAATGTACCAAATTCTTCTCTCAGATATATGATTTAAATAATGAATAAAATTTTATTTATGTATGTATTTATTTTCCTCTGGCAAAAAGCAGAGGGCAGGAAACTCATAAGCCAAGTATTTACTTAATCATGTTGCCTCAAAGGATAAAACTGAAAAATTAATTAGAATTGTTGATCTATTATTTTATTTCATTTTGAAACTATATTTGTCTTTCTTTTTGCCTGTGTAACTTAACAACATTTATCAAACATTTTAAGATTATAGATTAATTCCTGAAACGCTTGAAGCAACAATAATTTTGCTGTTGGCTTCTCTGGAGTCTTTATCTACCCTGTAACAGTAGGACAGATCCTGGTTTGATTTTGATCAGTTTTGTTACAGAAATAGGCTATTAAGTATTAGTAATGGAGGTTTAAATCCTTAGCAGAATGGCTTCTTCAGAACACTAATAAGTAAGTCTTGCTGTTTTTGTTGTAGAGGATTTCACCCCAGTTCCATATAAGGCTCCACCGCCTCCAAAACCAGAAAAGAAGTTTCCTCCTTACACTGGATTTGGTTCCGAAGAGGATTCTCTGTGCTCCTGTATGGGTCTGCTTCCTAAGCCTCCACAGAAAGATCTCAAGAAATTCATGCAGAAAGACAGGTATTTCAGTGGAAACTCATTCCAACTTTTTTAATTGTGTCTTTTTGTGAAGGTGATAAATATGAAGTAGGGATGTTGTGTTTTGCTGAAAAACAGCAGCTCATCTGACTTCTAAGGGACAGGTGCATGAGATGGGTTCCGTGACATGGTGCGCCAATGTTGTCCAAACTCAGCAAAATTTCTCTTTTGAGAAGGCAAATATCCTGACCCTCCCATCCCCTACCTCCTTCCCTTCTGCTGACTTCAGTGGGAGTTTGATGGAAGTCTTTGTCCAGGAATTAGTCAGGAATTTTATGTGCTTCAGCAGTCCAACACTTATTTCTTTTTCTGTTTGACTTTCTGGCATTTACTCTTTTAGTCTGCTGAGTTTCATGCAGTTTACTGTAGCAATATTAAAGCATTAACCCTTTACTTTCCACTATGAAATGGTTTGTCAGGCAGTGGTTGTTGAAGCCTAAGCAGAAAGGAGTCACATGCTAGAGATTCACCTGTAGAACCTCCATAAAAGAAGAAAAGTATTAGAAAGAGGCTTGGGAATGTATTGAAAATGCACATAGCGGTACTGTAAATCATTTAAAACACAATCACTTAACAAATATCCAACTAGTACGATCATCTGGTGGGCCTGATTTTGTGGAGATAATCCTAGTATGTATTGCTCTTCATAATGTGATTTGAAAATATACATACCTAAATGTGTTCTTCCTTTATAAATTTCCTGGAAAGACACTTGGAGCTTGATTTGCAACTGAATTTGAATACAAATTCATTCCAGACCTGTGGCAGAGAAGTAATTTTCCCCTGAAAATTATTCCTGTCTATCTGGCTGACTCTGGATGGTTCTGTTAATTTAGGCTGAAAATGTTCTTTTTTTGAAAAGTAGGGAACCTTATGCTGTTTCCCTTCTTAGTCCAGTAATAACACAAGTAAAGTATGTTACAAAACTCAGGAGAATGCATCTCTTAGTTATGAAAACTTTTCTTATACTCTCTTTTTTTTTCTTACCTCTTCTTTTGCCCCTTAGAAGGGGCATGGAAAGTAACATACTGCGCTTTCTTGCAAAACTCATCACAGATAGTCCTGTTGACAAGGATCGGAAATTCATTATTTCCTACTTCCTGAGTGATGACACCATTTCAGTTTTTGAACATACCCAGCGAAACACAGGTAAGATGTACTAATGTCTTGCCATCAGTCGCAGTTGCCCCGCTCATTTGATTAGAGTTACAGTAAACATTGTGGCCAGACCCAGCACTAGCAGAAGCAGGGATGTGGATTTTTAAATGCAATGGGAATTACATCAGGTTTACTGCATTATCCTACATAGCTGCATGTCATAGCAATTTACAGTCTTCATCACTCCGAATAACGTTGTTCATTGTATGACAGTACTTCACAATATCCTTTGAGAACTGGAAGTTTAATGCTTTAGAAATATTGGTGTATTTTAATTTGCAAATTTGGCCTTCAAGCATTGGCTTTTGTTGTGGATAATATGCAGGAATTGTATTATAATGAATGATAAGTAGAGACAGGAAATATAAGACATCAAGAATGAAAGAGCAAATCCTTTGTTTTGCCAGATTGTCTTATGGTGGTGTGAGATCTACTGTATAGCATCCATTATATAGAAGCAGCTCGTGAAAGCAAAACAGCTGTGATATTCTTTAACTTCCTTTATCATGTAGTGTTGAGCATATAAAAAGTGAAGACTGACCTATGCTGATGTCTACATGCTCACACGTGTGTGCGTGCATGTGTGTGTGCGTGTGTATAACACTGAACTGAATTTCATGAGCCAGACTACCAGTGTTTAAGTGACAAATGCTTTGTTATTTCTCAGTTGCTTGGTCACATGTAACCTATTTGGGAGCATGGCCACCCAATGTTGTCATGACCACAATTATTTTGACTACTGTTGTCTGTTGTAGGCTGCCCCCAACTGAGGATATGAAAGGTTTTGTGATTTCTGAGAACCTTTTTATTTCCTTGGAGTGTCTTGTGCACAGGTGAAAGGACACAGTACTGGGAAGGATGTCGCAAAGTCATTCTGTAGCTGAGAGAGATGGGGAAGCCTTGGCTAAGCATGAGAGATCAGTGTATTTCTGTGAAGCCCACAAAACGTCTGCAGCAACAGTTTCAGAGCAGTCAACATCCAGAAGTGTTCTGGCACTTCTTAATGTGTGCCACTGAAGGACAGACACTTAAAAGCTGCTGTCAGCCTCTGATAAAACCACAGAGAGAGAAAAAAAAAGCAGGAAGTCACATTCTGTCAAAGACAAGAGAAAAAGAATACTAGAAGGTTTCCTTAGTTACCATCTTGGTCTCTTGTGGAACCCCATGACTAGCTCTTTTGTTACTGCTTGAATTGCCCTGTGTCAGCTTCTTGGCACAGAGCACCTTAGGATGGTATTTCAGGTACACAGGGTGAATACTACCACTGCACAGTAGTGGTGGTCAGCTCACGGTGCGCAGCACTGACCTAATTTGGTACTCCCAGCTCACTGTCTAGAGCAAAGACTGTCCTAGGGAGCACTCTTCACTCTCCTCTGCTTCAGGCTCTGGTGGCAGCACTTGACTTTCTTTGGTCCAGTTATTTAGCTTACACTTAAGTATTCTTTATTCTTTACAGTTAAGTATTCACATCCATAAAAAAATGAAGGTGGGGTGAATACCTGTCTGTATTCCTAGAGAACTCTGGCTATGCCAGTGGTGCTGTTAAGCCCTTTTGAGTGCCCTGCACATGACTAGGTTTTTGGGAAGGCCTGAGCCATTTCAATGCAAAGAACTGCTAATGGAATCTCTGCTTGTATCCAACTCTATTAGGAACGCATAAAGAGGGACCTCAACCCTAACTGAAATACAAGCAATTTTCTGAGAAGTGTTTTCAGAATGTGTAGAACACCTGCCTAGGCTTCATGAGCATTCCCAGTTAGCCCTGCTCCACTGCAACATCAGGGTTTAGCACTGCTTGTGGCAACAGTGTCCTGCCATTGTCGTTTTACTTGTTTCCTGCCATCCAGGGACCTGTAATTTATGCAACTTCTTTTATTGCAGCTAGAGATACGTACACTTCTGTATGTGTTTATTATGTAATGCTGCTGTGAGACTCAAGAGGAGCTCAGTTCTCCACTAGTGAATGACATGTTTGACTGGCATTCTGTATGTCCAGAGGCATAAAGGATGCTAAGGGTACAGCTGCACTGTTAAATTAATGAAGTCCAGGGAGCATTTTGCATCTTTGATCCCAATCATATGTGTTGTCTGTTCGGTCACCCCTGGTTCTCTGTTGTACCATTCCAACTAGACAAGGCCGCAGAGAGCCTGGGACATCTCCCGGAGGGTGCTTAGCTCCAGGAAACCCTCCCACGAGACAGTAAGGCCAAGGCTGCACCAGGTTTGTCTTGCTCCGTCTTTGTCTGTCAACATTTTCCCAGGAGGTTTTGCACACTCAAAAATTCAGGTCCTGCCACACCCAGAGGCTGCAATACATAGCATTTTGTGCTGCAAAACAGCACTCTGTTGGCCTGCAGCACAGCCCTCACATACCTTCAAACATTTTGAACACACAACAATAATAGCTGTGTCTTAAGACCCCAGATTTATCATACAGCACCCAGAGCAGAACCAGTGCCACACACTGTGCAGTGCAGATGTGGTCGGTTGGTCAGGCTCTCAGCAGCATGGGTGCCAGGCCAGAGATTGCTTAGCCACTTCCTTTTATTTTGGAAGGAGAATACATGCTGGGATTGCGGCTGGGAGCCTATTGAACATTGCTAGTCAAACAAAATGTGGAACAATAAATGGGCAAGTTTGCATACCAACAATAACAAATACTTTAAGTCGTGTATGAAAGGCAAGTATCTGTAAATGGGTTTTTAACTTCTCTGGGATCTTAAAGTGGATGGAGTAGCTGACTTTCAGAGTCGACAGAAAGGGGAAGTGGAAGGGTGTAGCTAAGAACTGACCATGGGAGAGTTTAGTGGGAAGAGTCTTGAAGAGGCAGGGGGCAGTGGGGTGGGAGGAGGTAGAGCAGGAGTTGGAAAGAAGCCTGGTATTGCAGAAGTTTCTTTGTTCCCACCTTCTCTTCTCCTCTTCTCTTCTCTTCTCTTCTCTCCTCTCCTCTCCTCTCTTCTCTTCTCTTCTCTTCTCTTCTCTTCTCTTCTCTTCTCTTCTCTTCTCTTCTCTTCTCTTCTCTTCTCTTCTCTTCTCTTCTCTTCTCTTCTCTCTTTTCTTCGACGTTAAGAATGACAAGGCTTTGCAGAGGTTAGCTAAAAGCAGCTAGGAAAAAGGAGTAAGGCCTGCAAAATGGGAGCAAGAGAGCATTCATGTGTGAGAAGGAAAAGTGTTGAAGTGGATGGGGTGGGAGAAGAGTAAGGTTGAGCACATCCTAGAGGGGAGTAAATGCCTCCCAAAGGATCAACTTGACCATCCCTTTTGTGTACAGGTTCGAAGGGGTATTTTTGCCTTTTTATTGCTATGAATTGGTAGAAATCGGCAAGAAAAATATTTCAGATCTCATTCCTAAGATAGAAGTAATAAAGTTGTTCTTTCTTTTCTTAGTCCAGCAACCTGAAGGTCGACTTCACGCTATTAGTACCACTCTGAAACTGCATTAGAAATGCACAGGGCTGGACATCTTGAAGCACTTGTTGAGATGGGGTCAAAGCATGAGAACTTTGGCTCCCCATGTAGGAGATCACAAGTCTTTTTTAGTCAGTGTAAGACCAAGCCAACAGCTGTACAAACACCTGCAAAGTCTGATCTGATCTTAATGGAAGAAGGTCTTTGGTTGTGGTGTTTATTTTGTGCTTTCAGCCTGGCTTTTGTAGATTTCCATCAAAATTTCTCATCAAGTTTCAGTGTAAAATCTCTAACCTAATGAGGTATTTTTGGTTGTTTTTCTTTATACCATGTGAAATGTACTCACTTGTAACATTTAAGAAACAATTATGGGAGGTATTAAGGTAGGTTTGCAGTCTGAGTGCACAGTTACAAGGCAATACAGAGACAAGAGTGAAGTTCCAATCTTACAGGGACCAGTTCTGTTTAAATATTACAGAGAGGTTTCAGGATTATATAACTTAAAAATTTCGTATTTGTTTTAATAGCTAGGTGAAAAAGAATGTGTTAAGATTAGAGTTACATTAGCTATTTGAATAGCTTTTTTTATTCAAGCTGGACCTGATCATTGCCGTAGTGTATTTTTTGTCTTTTGCTTTTATGGTGCTAGCAAAGCAATTAAGACAGACGTCTGATCCAAACTCTGGTTTAATAAGTAGTTTGGGTTTCACATTAATTTATAATTTTGACTATAAAGTGCATTTTATTACACTGTTCATCAGCCTTTTATTGGACTTGCATCACTACTAATATGTAAGACATCATTAAACATTAATACAGTATGCTTTTTGGCTTGGAAGCTCAAATATAAACAGGAAACAAACCCCAGGCACCCTATAGTTATTGTAGGGCACATATCCTGATGAAACTTAACATCCGACAGGCGATCTTCTGGAAGGCTGGGTACATGCAATGCAGTCTTGTGGTGCACCAGAAGATACTACTGGAAAGCAAACTGTTCCTTTTAGTATCTCACAGACCCTTGAGTACCGCATACGGTTTCCAGTGGTGCAAATAAAATCATTAGAATGTGAAAACAAAT
The DNA here is from genome assembly GCF_000690775.1 of Eurypyga helias. NCBI lineage: Eukaryota > Metazoa > Chordata > Aves > Eurypygiformes > Eurypygidae > Eurypyga > Eurypyga helias. The sequence goes on along the minus strand of NW_010243432.1, from coordinate 12,337 downwards.
AATGTGAAAAGAAATAATGTGACATAGCCAGCTCACAAGGAAATAACAGCTTGCAGTTAAATTGCATTGGCATAAGAGTATGTGAAAGATAGTGTCATGTCACCCTTACTTTTCTTTTTCCATTTGAAAGCCCTTAAAAAGAAATTAGAATTCCAGTGCACCAGAATTCATGATCTTCGTAGGCCTGTGTTACCCGAATTTTTTAATTCCCTTTTGCTTTAACAGTTCAAGGATAATTGCCTGTATCTTACATTTTGAAATCTTACATTTCTCAAGGGTCAGTCCGAAGGCTGGTGACAGGGTTATGGGAAAAGATTTGAAGAGGCACATTTCTGTCCCATTTTAAATAGAAGAAAAAAAGGGAAGGTGTTTGGCAGGCATTCAAATGAGACATGTCATAGAATATGCACAATGTAACTGTTGCTGTGGACACTGGCAGAGACAGTTCTTTTAGCAATGAGAGGAGGGGGAGAGTATATTATGAGACAGCAAACTCAAGGATAAAAACTAATATTTAAACACAAACCAGCTGGCTTGGGGTGTCTTTTGGGTTTTCTTTTTTTTTGTGGGGGGGGAATGTGTGTTCCCAAGTAAAGACAAAATTAATTATTTACAATTCTATTCCTATAGGGTTACTTGGTGGGAAGTTCTTGGAAAGAGGCCGCATTAAGAAGCCTGGGCAGGAGCTCTTTAAGAGTGAGCCATCTGAATACTTCACGGCTCAGAATCTGTTTGTAGGAGCCAGAGTTTGTTTCCATGGTCACAACTTTCTTTTGGTGGATGCTGATGAGTACACGTTCAACTACATGGAGAAGCATGCAAATGAGGTGAAGCAGGCTTTTGTTGTTTTCTCCTTTCTTTAAGGACTGTACCATATCTATATATTTTTCAGATATATAATAATTTCAGATACATAAATATATATTCAGATATATAAATAATTTCAGAATTATTTATACCTAGTTTTTTCACCCAAAGTTCGCAGCCCAGTGCTGTCTGTCTAGCAGTGGATTTAGGAGATGTTAGCTAGGCAGTGCGTGCAAGCCTGGCGACTCTTTACTGTCCATTCGCCTTCTACTCTCTCAGCATCCACTCTTACTGCATTAGGGGTATATCCCTGCCTATTACTTTGTGAGACTGTTTAGGGTCCTCTTGTCCCTGAATTAACCTAACCCTTATTGAACCTACAGATACTGTCTGCTTCCAGAGCTTAAGTGGCAGCAAGTTGAAAAGTTCATTGGCTAAAAAGTTTAAAAAAAAAAAAAAAAAAAAAAAAAATTAAGTATCTTTTATCTGTTTTAAACCAACTTCCAATTAGTCTCAATGCCACTTCTAATGTTTTGGGGTTTGATGAGGATCCCCATTTACCTTATGCACCACCTTCATAATTTTGTAAATCTCAGACATTCTTCTTCCTGACCCCGGTCCTATCCAGTTATGAGTCTCACACTTTTCAGCCTGTCCTTGCAAGCCAACTGTGAGATGTTGAGAGTGGATGTGAGATACGGAGACAGTGCACAGTACTCTAGATGTGGTCACATCCAATTTAGAATCTTGCTGGTGAGGCTATTTTACCCCTTGATTTGATTTTTTTGGGTTCATATGTATTTATATGCCAAAGCATCTCCTTTGTAATATTAGAAATTCATACCACAGTCAGGAATTCAGGCTTACAGTTTGTACCAAGTTTCAGCATCTTTTGGTGTTGCGTTTAGAGGAGGACAACAAGAAATAGCTGGGGTGCCTCTGATGATGTGTACTTTATGCTACTGGTCATTGTAGAAATGGGTGGTAAGGAAGCCCTCATTCACCAAAGCCGGAAGTGTATCCGATAGGAGGACACATTCTTCATCCCATTCTTTGTCAATTAACGTGGCGTTGGCATCACCTGCCTTCCCTGGAATAACGAGGAAGGTCTGCAGAATGCTTCTTGATATAAAATGCTACAAGTAGTAAATCCTTTAAGCAGTAAAAACCAAAGCTGTATACATTATGTTTCCTTACTGCTGGACTGTTTCTCCTTCCAAAATGCAGAGCGCATCATTAGGTTGTAAGTGTTCTTTGAAACTGCTGTTTGCATTGATTATCTTGGATCAAACAGATGAGATCTTCGTTTTCCAGGCAGAATGATTGTGTGTTATCAAAAGAAAATCTCCAAAATGGGAAGAAGCAACACTAAAAATACTTCTTCAAAGTGAATTTTGAAATGTTCTTTGCACAGTTAAGATTTTAAAACAGCTGGTAGAAAAAAAGGTTTATTGCCCCAGTGATGGATGCTTTATTCACATCCTTTGGATAGAGTTCCAGAAGCAAGGACACACCTGGTTTGCCTCCGTTCATCGGGGGATTGCGTATTCAAATCACAAGAACTTCAGCAGTTACTGGAGAAGAGCAGGGCTGGAAAGTAGTTTGAAGAAGGGGAAACTATTTTAAGATGACTGTTTGTCAGTTATGTCTAAAATTAAAAAGGAAATAATTTTCCTTCTGAATAGACAGAGGTTTCCTTTCAGCAGAACACATCAGTACAGTTTCTGAAAGCTGGTGAAAGAAATCCAGATGGAATGTTCTTCTGGAAAATGACATTTTGACCACATTTCCATAGGCACATGTTGATTTAGACAAAATACTGATTGGTGATCATAGTGCAGGTGGGAACTGATTTTGCTGTCACTGAAACAATTGTTTGACACTGTATGAGATATTTAGAAAGTTTTAATTTTCTGTTTCAAAGTTGTATTTATTGTATTGTTTTTAAGTTACAGGGAAAGAAAAATCATTGAGTCTTGTCATTTTGATTGCCACCTGAACTCAAAGTAACTTTAAGAATCTAATTCTCAAAGCTTTTAGTTTCTTTTCCAATATAAAGAAAAAAGATTTATTTAGGAAGTTTAAATTTGCTTGCAAAGCAGAACTTGTGTGTTGTGCACCGTCCTACCTGTGTTATCCAGGTTTGAGGAGGACTCTTTCAAAGAAGGCATCACTGTGCCTCCTTGGAAATGAATTCGTAATCTCTGAAACAGTCTCAGTTTTTCAAAATTTGTAGTCTTCTGCAGTGTAAACATGGAGGTTGATTTTACTTCCACTGAGCTAATCATAATAACCTTGGAGTTCAGCAAGACAATCAAATCGAACTAGATTGTGACTGCTAGCATGTCAGCAATTACATGAGCAGGGGGGAAAGTGGGTAAGGAGTTACTGCCTTGGTGCTTGGATACTTGATGTCTATGTAAGTGTTTGGAATGGGTGGTTTAGAAAAAAGATGTAAAAATAGCTGCTTTGATAATGTAGAGAGGGCAGGTTTTTAGACAGACAGAACACTTCATCCATCTTTAAATGTTCTGCTGATTGATTCCCTCTGCCCAGTCTTTTCTCAGTCTCTGTTCCTTGCTTTTTCAGCAGAAAGCTGTGTGCTTATGGCCCGAGCAATAACAGCTCGGGAAGGTGGCTGAAAATGTTGCTGTCTCTGAAACTGTTTGATTGCTGGTCCAGCTGCCCTACACCACTGCCTTGCGCGGCATTGCGTGCCAAGATGTACCTGGAGCAGTTTTGGTGTATGCAGCAACCGTTTTCTCTAAATCTGAGCATGTTACCTGCTACCACTGATTATCTGTTAAACTTGGATCACTTTATACTGCTCTAGCAGCGCCATAGGGACTTTAAATATCCTCTCCTAGATCCCTTTGAGCTGACACAGTGCTGTAGACAGACTTCAGCGTAATTGAGAGTGAGGCCCAATCTCTGTTGGGCTTAGGTCTCTGATATCAGTCACACCAAATTCCAAATAGTTGATAGTTAAAACATCATTGCTTACTGGAAGAAATGAGAGAAACCTATTTTTGGACAGTTCATTGCGCTTTTAAAGTTAGGTAGAGCATGATAGTTGTATGGGCATGTCAGATATTCATGCTTGGACTCGTCCACTATTTAATGACTAAATAAATAGACGTTTTATGTTAAAATGAGTATAACAGATACATTTTTGGTAGAGCTCTAACACAACAGTCTGAATGTTGGGTGGAAACTTAAGTGCTTCAGTTCTGTTCACCTAAATTTAATTTTATTTTAATTGCCTGTATTTAGAATAAATAAGTGTTCTTCTTGAAACAGGAAAGGTTGATTCCTAACAAATTTCCAGTCTGCTAATTCTGAGTATGTAAAAAAACATACTCAATCTAATATGAATATCTCTTCAATGGTTCATCAGAGCTAAGGGTGAAAAGATTAGTTTTAACATAGCAAAGTTTATTAATAGAGTATTAAGTGAGATGTACCAACATAAAATGGAGACTAAGTTATTAGATCTGTACTTTTAAGTGTTTCTTCTTCTGCTTTAACAATTCAATGTTTGAAGCAAAATTGGATGTCCTTTTATGTAGCTGGAATAAGCTTTTAGAGAGTGCATGATTTTTGTTTAATATTTGATTTTCTCCGTAGGAGGCAATTTTTTCCAGTAGCAAGCTTCCCCCTGAACTTAACACATTGCTGATTCATGCATTTGAAGTGAGACAGTGATAATAATAATACTTAGCAGTGGAACGTTGCCCTGCATCTTGACAACACTGGCTGGTACATGCATAGTTGGTTGCATAATCCCTTTCTCTCTGATCTATGTCTTGCTTTCCTTTGTTAAGTTCTCCGTGGCTGATATTGGTGTCATCCTCAAGAAACTGAAGGACATAGCAGAACCTCGCTCCCAAGAAATCAGACAGGTGTTTGCAGCCACTGACCCTGAGCACACCAAGGAGATTGAGTATGAACCTTTCAGGTAAGACAGTGGATTTTGTATTTTAATGTTTAATAAAGGCATGTTCCCTAAAAATGTATAGAGCATGACTGTTTCTTGATGCTTTCCGCATGTGTTAGCTGACAAATGTGATACATTTGTTTTGCATTTACTTGGAGACTGTATGTGAAAAAGGGAGCGAATCCATGGCCCAGAATAAAAGAGAAATGCAGTAGTTTCAAGTAAGCTGAAAAGCACAACTAAAATCTGTCTACTTTTTATGGAGCTGGCACAAAGTGTTAGGAAGAAGGGCAAGTCAGCAGTAATATAGACACTGAAGGATGAAGAAAAGCCCATCCTGAGTCAAACAAATGAATTAGTAGTTTTGAAATTCAAGAAGGAATGTTTGAGCTGGCCTCCTGAAAATTATGTTATTTGGGTTTTGAATCATTGATGAAGAAGAGAGTCTTTGCAGAACCATGGTGTATTGAAATTATAGGATGCAGCGATAAGCATCTTTAAAAAAGACTGGAAAGCAGTAGTGAGAGCTTTTTTTTTTCAGCAGGAGACAGGGTGAGTAGATACCTGGATTCTGGCAATAATCCAGATACGACAATGGGAAAATGTGTAGGAAATCATCTTCAGATGCAAGCTGGTTTCCATTTGTCCCACAGCCAGAAGACCTGAGTGTATGGACTCTGTTGGGTGCTGGTGAGGTTAATGATGTGGAACAGGGGAGGAGATTTTACCTAGAAGCATTTTGGTTTTCAAAGTGGTAACGTACTATGAATTTAAGAATGGTCCTAGTAACTAAAGCATGTAAGTAGATGTATATTGTGTGGAATGTCATCGCTATGGGAATGTTAACTGAGGCAGGAATTCTTTCTGAAGTATCTCAGAAGATATATAGATCAGCTGAAGGTTCTTCCAGCAACTCAAAGTGAAAGTAGTGATAAATGCAGACAAGCTGGTATTCAGAAATTAAAAATAAGTGCTTAAAAGGTAGGATTCACACTGAGAGAGGCCACAGTTATGGAGAGTTTTTGGTAAAAATATTTCTAGACTGAGGTGTTCCACTCAGCAGAAGCAACTTCTGAACTGTAACTGCAGTAAGGAGGACAATGTTATTACTAGAGTAAGAAGTGGAAGAAATTGAAAGTTAATGTGTATCTGGAGAAACTTTGTAGCCCTTGGAAAGGGAGTTTAATTTATATGCACAACAACTGTTTAAAATAAAATAATTATGGTTTTGCTTCAATTTATGAAATAGTAATCTGCGAAACTGTCTTCTTACATGCACTAAGAGTAGGTCAGTGTTGCGGAACGTTTGGGTGACGATATTGGCAGAGCACACTTTTAAGGGGGCTGTTTGTGCTTTTAAACAGCAGGGAAAGGTTTTCATTTTATCAAGAAGAGGCTTAGTTGAATGTGAATTTAATTACAGTCACACTCTGTGCAGTTGTGAACTGCCCAGCTGTTTAATTTAGGCTACTGCTCTTCTGTGGCACAGAGTAAGGTACGTCTAGTTACATGGTATTGAGGGACTCGGTTTCAGCAACAAAAATGCCGTAGCCCTCGCCATGAGTAATAAGGAAAGCAGGGGAATCCATCTAATACTGTTTCTGTGGCCTCAGTGCTCACCTGGACCTGTCTGAGCACGTACTAATGGTCTGCATCTCTCCTGGGTGGGACCGCAGGGGGTCTAACAAGAAGTGCTCACACTGCCAGAGGAAGGATTTGTCTCTAAGCAACATTTAACTTGTGTGCTTTATAGTGATAGTAGATTTTGATTCTGTTCATTCATATTATATCCAGTAATCTAAAGGCCTCTTCTTTTTATTATCCATCTATCGTATTTTAGAACGAAACATTTTTAATGATGATGACGAGAGCACTTCTTCACATCTATGAAAATTCAAAGATATTTTTCTGTGGATAGAACTTGTATTTTTCTTTGTTTTGTATTTTCTTCTGTATATCACTGTTTGTTTTTAATCTGTTGTGGCATTTCATGAGTGTAACTAACGACAAATGGTATTTTTAGTAGCAGCAATTATCTATGTGACAGCTTCACCCAGCATGATAATCCTCTTATCTTAAATACAGCTAAAGCTTTACTGTGCTCTGAATCTGGCTGTCATATTTCTTCCTTTCTACCTGTGTAATTTTATATGAGCTGCACTTAAAAATACACCTGTAAGTGTGATTTAGTGAAGCAGAATTGTAATTATACCATTTACTTTAACTACTTTCAGAACCCAGATCTACAGCACAACATCCAGGAGATAAATACATGGTGTACAGTGAAGCTATCCCCTAAGCTATTCTTAACACTATTGAAAGCTTTGTTAAAAGGAGAAGAAAAAAATTACTAAAACTTAGATGCCTGTGCATCACATGATCCTATCCAGACTGCTTTTTCTCATAAGCTACTGGCAAGACTGTTCGCTGTTAGAGACAAAGAACCATGTGGGTTTCACAGAGATGCCTATCTTCAATTCAGCTTGAGAAACAGCTCTCTTAAGCAGTTAATTATTATTTCTTTCTCTACCAAATTCAGATTGCAATCTGTCTTATTCTTCTAGAACAACACCACCACCCAAAAAAAAAAAAAAAAAGTAAAAAGATAACTAAGCTGTGGGAACAATTGTTGTAGCTTGTTTCTTTTTGTCAGGAAAAGTTTAGATGTAATTCTATCTGTGAATAGAATCTTGGGTCTCACTCATTAGTCCGTAGCAATCTCTAGAATATTCCTTAATTCCCAAACAAGACAATAATTTTATCTGGATGTTTTGGTGACTTGACTGGCTTGAGAAAAGACCCATAAAACCCTGACACTGGAAAAAATCTGTGCCATGTGTGGAAATCCAGTCTGTGGAAATATTCAGATGGGTGATGCTACCTACATGCTTTCAGCTTGCCAGCCCAAGCATTTCAAGTGCCAGGCTTATCAGGCAGTATTGTCCTCCCTTTGTCTTTGCAGTAATATTACTGCAGGCTTCAGGAAAGGGGCTCCAGTTTTGGCTGGGTCTCTGAATGCTGCTATATTATAAATGATAATACTCAGTAAATGGAATAATAATGCTGACAAGATAATGATAATATTAATAAATGGACCAAGTTTTGGTCATTGAGTTTGCATAATCTCAAATAAGGTTTGCTATTGTCAACAGCTTGTCTTCTCCTTATATTTATATCCCGCCACTGCAAATTAAGCATTTTACTGATTAATATGAAGAAAGCAGCAGTTGAAACAAAGTAGACACTACACACTGTTCAGCATTCTTTTTTGAATAGCTCTGTAAATGCAGTCATATTCTATGAAGAGATATCTCCATTTGAACAAGACTGTACAAGCCTCCGAGGGGAAGCAAGTGAAAAATTGTTCATAAAATCCTGCAAGTTGGAAGGCTACAAAGTTTTTGTCCTTCCAGTTCAGATGTGGATGTTGAGACTCATTATCAGATCAATTCAATAATTTACCTATTCTCCAGCGAGAAGTTTGTCTTGTGTCAGAACTTTGTGCATCACTAATGTCTTCCAATTGTTTTCAAAGATCGGTGTATAATCAACAGTGATGCAGTACCCCCACGGGTGCCAGAGGGTACAGCTCTAATTGCATCAGCAATTATGGTGAAGTTTATTCTTAATGCAGTTTATCCAGAAGTATTAAATATAGTTAATAATAATTGGGACACATAGGCCCGTGTTGATGCTTGCTGTTAAAAATCCTGTTGAACTGCGAGTTCAACAGGGACAGGTGTTTGGGTTCATAATACCAACATATAGTTACACTAAGCCAGGTTTGACAAGAGGCCTTGTAACAGCTGAAGTAACCTACAATTGAGACAATTTTTTTTCCAGGAGAGCAGGAAGCCTCCTAGTTTTCCTTGCGTACCTCACTACTGGTGGTTTTCTTCCCTTACATTGTGTCAACATCCAGGACATAGGAATAACTCTGTAGTCATTGAAGGCAACAAAACCCCTAATACAAAGGCAACGTAGTCTTTATAATTAGTCCTTCTCCTCCCCTCCACCAGTGATATAAAGCAGAGGGAAATTGCACTGAACTCTAATTAGTAGACCTGGTTCTTAAGCTCCAAAGCTTGTGTCCATTTGCTGCTATACTGCCAGTGCCCTCAGGAGCTTAGCCGGAAAACACTCCAGCTGTTTTACCAGCGACAAATTCTTGATATTAACAGGAATGACTAGTCATTCAGTGCCAGCACTGGCCCATCAGATGGATCTCAGGAACATTTCTTCTTCCTTGGGCTGGGCTGATTTGTCTGACAAGCACAAGCAATCTTGGGAGAGTGCATCTCAGACTCTTTCCTGAATGAGATCTGATTCTCTGCTGACAGTGTCCAAGCACGAACTGGTCTTACTACTGCCTCCTGTCTTTCAATCTTGCCAGGAGGGCTTGTGATTACAATTCGAGTGTAATTTTCTGCTCTCTCTTTGACCAATTTCTGTTTCCCTTCCCCCAGCTTTTCCCTGAAAGCTACCCAGCAGGCCCAGCTTTCACAATGCTGCCAATATTCCTTGCCAATATGGCATCTCCGGTAAAAGACTTCAGTCATGATTATTATGTAATTTTGTATGTGTAGCCAACTATGAGCAAATGTGGGCATCCTGTAAAAGTTTAAGGGTTCAGGTAATTTCCATTATATCTCCTTGAACAGATCTGGATTACAAATTTAAGTAGATACATTCTTTAAAGATCTAAGTACAGCATTTGGTAATGAGTGCATTTTAATGCTTCTTTTCCCTCTGAAATTTAGTGGTTATTAACTCTTTTTAACTCCTTTACTTAAAACTTATGTAGGCTGTTGTCTTTGTGTACAGAAATTCGATAATCAGTATCACGGATGGAGCGTTTTCAGATCATGAAATTATGACTCTGGGGCGCTATTACAGTGTGAGAGATGAACATGAAATGGACCATCACTTCCTCCTTGCAGTGGCTCAAGAAAAACTGAAGAAAAATAGCTTTGAGAATTTTGAACAACTGTCTGCGGTGCTTACATACAATGACCGTGAAAAGTAAGCTTCCTCTGTTTATCCTAAGCTGTTATTTGGGAAGCTCTGCTTGTAAACCTACCCACTTTCTGTTTGTTGCTGAGCAAATGGTGTATCGTGGCCAAAGAATATTATTTGTAATGTTACATCTCTTTCAGCACTTGACAGTAGACCAGAAAAGGATAGCCTTTTTGACTTTTCTTCCTTTTGTTTGTGCACTTTTTATTAGAGCTGCTGTTGTGAACGTTCTGTGACATAACCAGATGCCCATTCACAGGCAAAACATAGTATTTTAAATCAAAGAGGAAGAACAGTGATATAAGGGAAAAAAGAAAGGATTTGTAGCTGAATCTTCTTATGACTCATTTGCCCTTTTTGTTCTCTGATGTCACAGATAAAGAACCAGAGAAAATCACTAGGGACCTCAGTGTGTGGGAGACAGGCCACCATGTGCACTTCAAGATTCTCAGCTTTGTAATAGTAAAATTTCTTAAAACCTTGTTTTCTTTACCTCTACCCCAGTATTCCTCACATGTTTTCCTCTTCACAGCAACAATCACTTGAAGTAAATCTGGAAAACACCTAATGTATTCTTCTCCTCCTCTCTTTCTGTGTAGGCGTGGAGTGCTGCCCCATGAGATCTGTAGGACTATTTGCAAGTCCTTCAAGTTGCCAGTGGCTGATGATGATCTGCATGCTTTACTGACCATGTAAGTTAATGGCAGATAGTATGGCCTGCATGCATGGCTGCACATCAGTGCTAAATATCTGCTGCAGACAGAATACTTAAGAATTTGTCATTTATACAGTATGAATAATTTCATGATGCAGATTTTGTCCCTGTACACGTGGACTTTCCTGTTTACAAGATATTTATAATCAGCTAAGGTGTATCCGTCTTAGCATCTTTTTTTCATTGCCTGGCATGGTACATCATCTGGGCTTTGCCAGAATTCTATGAAATTAGTCTTATGGGAATCAGCTGCTGATGCTTATCATTATGAATGAGATTCACTTTTTTTTTGCGTTAGTTGTTCCCATGTATATGTAAGGTTAAAACAATAATCTTATGAAAGTACATTATATGAGTTTTAAGAAACTTACGAAGATGAATACAAGGAAATGTCCTTGAATGAAGTAGGCAGCAGCAATAGTAAATATAAGTGATGCACTCCTATTACTCTCACCTGAAACCTATTTTATGGTAATTTTTAAAAAGGAAAAGAAGTGTTGGCATAGTTGTGGTAGTATTCAGTGCACTTGTATTAAAGGCTAGAGTTCAGAGTAACCTGTGGTGTTCTGAACACTCGTGTCATGTTGAGTTTGATTTTTGTGGCCAGATTTTCTGGTGACAGGTTTAAATGCATGCTCATTGGTCTCTTCTTTCCCTTGTGAGACATCCTTAAATGTTTTCTCTGTGCCTTCATACTGTGTTAAAAGCAGGAGCAGGTCTTGTCTTCTGTCACGTTTAGATGCTTTTAGGTAGATATGCTTCTTGATTTCAGGAGGAATTGCAAACTGAACATCTGGATTTATCAAATAATGAAAGGACTCTCATCAGGCGGAAATGTGGAATCCATTTTAATAAAGCATCTTCATACTGCAAGCAAGACTTCCTACGTAAATCACTATCAACAAGACTACTTAAAGAAGCCTAAGAGGCTATTTTTCACAAAGCCCCCATTTCCAGACCAAAAACTTTGAGAGCAGTTTCCTGCAGTAGCCAGATAGACGACTTCGGCAATTTGTTTGCCATTCATCACTTCTGACAGGTTACAAGCATTAGTCATCAGAGGCATGCCTGAATTTTAGCATTAATCTAAACCTCATTTTTTAGAACTCCCACTAAGCTGCCCAGCACAAAAAGTGATGGAGGACAATTGACGTTCTGTACTAGACAAGGAGTTCTCATAGTTTCTACTTCATAAAGGCTGGAACTGAATAAATGCACAGACAAGGGGCTGGAGGTTTTCCTTTATGTACTAACTCAAGGCTGATGAAAAGCAGACACATAATAGGCTCCAGAGATGTGTTTATTGTTTATGAATTTATACCGGGGAGAGCTTTTGTGAGATGAACCTCTTCTCTCCTGAAGACTCTCACTGTAGGCAGTTGAAAAGAAAAAGCCCAGTGCACTATAAAAAAATAATTGGAGATAAGCTTAGAAGACAAGGATGAGGCTAAGAGTTAGATTTCACCCAGTTCTAGGCAGGTACCCATGACAGCTGAATTAGGTTTCAGCCGCTGTAGGTTCTGTCGGCGATGGAGAAGGAGAGAGTTATCTCCTCAGCCTGTGTAAGAGCTGGATTTCTAAATTGCCATCCCTTCTCCTTTGTTTCTAAAGGGGCAGTGGCCAGCCTGTGTTGCAGATTTCTGTATGAGAAAGGTAAATAGTGTGAAACTGGGACTCAGAAATCAGTGTGAGAAGTACTTCAGGTGGTGGAGTGCTATGTGTGATGCCAGTTCTAAGTTACAGTAACAGCTACTTCTGCCAATGGCGGTTTATGTTCTGGATGACTGCACTGCAGTTAAGAAGGAACATCGTCATGTTCTTAACAATGTGCGGTTGGCACTGCCTAGTTTATTGTTTCATGG
>NW_010243431.1:0-15996 GCF_000690775.1 Eurypyga helias | reverse complement strand
CATTCTGTGATTCTATGATGGCAACGGCAGTGTCCCCAGCACAGCACTGCCCAGGGAGCTGGGGCTGTGCCACATGGGCTGCTCCTCGGCACAGCACCCTGCTGCACAGCACCCTTCTCCGACGGAGTGGCTCAGCCGCACAGGGCAAGCGGGGGTCCCAAGGCAGAGACGGGCTGTGGCAGCGCACCCGCCTTAGGTACCAGCCCAGCTAATGTGGAGCATCAGAGGGTGCCTGGTCCTGTGCACAGTGTGGCAGGCTGAGTGTCGCTGCTTCACTCACCTCTGGGGTCTCCCTTCGTGGGGAAGAGCTGGTAACTGGGTACCTCGCTGACAAATGCATCTTTTCACACTGCTGAACAGCAGGAGCGCAGCCTGCCAGTATCTTGGGTAGAGGGCGAACTGCTTGGCATATCCACTGCTGGCACAGGATCTGTCAAAATACACAGTAATAAAAGAAGGGGGATAATCTTTAAAAGCAGCTCGTTTTGATGCAAGATGTGCATTGGGTTTGAGTTTTTATCTTTCTGCTTTGTGTAAAACTTGGTATTTAAATTGAAGCTTCAATAGGGAAAACTGTATTTTTAGATACGTCTTGTTTTCAAACAAGATCTCAAGCTTTCCTGCCTGGTTTTCCTGAAGCCTCTGGAACTGGATCTGAATTTTGCATGGTATCAGACATAGTGGATATGTAGATTTTTAAAAAATGGCTTTTGAAACACCTCCCAGTGGTTAAATCCTTTGCCTGCCGATGATAAGGGATCACACTTTTTGCTAGGGGTTTACTGCTCTTTTCATGGCTCTGTAAATCTAAGCTTTAACTTTTCTTCCCACTTGTGCGTACGTCCAAAGGTGTTAAAGTTGAACTATTGTAAAATTAATTGCTTTGGGAAACATGGCATTCTTTTTCTCCCATCTCTGATGTTCATATTACCAGTGAGGGAGGGAGAGCGACGGAAGGGAGGTTTCTGAATGTTGAAGTAGACAAGCTGCTTGTTTTCTTTGCTGATAAAGAGAGCGATTCCTTCAAAGCAGAGCAGAAAGATGGCTTGGGACTGGCTGTGAGTAACATCACACGCAGGTGCACTCGAGTGGAGTCGATAGCACGCTTTGTGGGCCACCGCCTGTCTGGGAATGAATGCTTTATGGTCACGTTTAGAGGAGGATGAACCAAATCTAAACAAGCAAAAGGGTTTTGTATTCTGAAAACTCAAACCTTTGGAGAACGTCCTATATATTCTGTGCTAATGAGAAGTGTAGTACAAAATAACTCTGAAGATTTACACACACACGTAAACACATATAGATGCAAATGTGTATAAAGCGCAGTGGAAGGGAGGAGGTAGATGTCGATGTGAATGCAAGAAGGAAAAGCTAAACACAGTTGGACTGTTGTAGCCAGAAAATGAATTAGTACTGCATTTTCCTGCCAAACAGAGAACATGCATCTCATTTTTAATTGTCTCCTGAGCCAGGGATACACAGCTAAATAGATGTGATAAAAGGTCAGGGGTTTTAAGCTCCACACTGAAACAGTAAAAGAGACAGAACTAATTGTCCTGAGACCTTTTGCGTCTCCAAAGAAGGACAAATAAGGCAACTTTGGTGCGGTAATTTAGACTTGATCCTGTCTCACGGAGTTCAGGGTCATATTGCCCTTTCTCTGATTTCTTCTTTACCTAAACATTTATGAACTCTTTGCTCAAACACTTCCTGAGCAGGGCAAGATGTTAGAACACACCAGAGCTGACAGCGATGCTGGTAAACTTCAGATGTTTTACATATCTATCCATCTTACTTACCAGAGTCTCCAAACTTTTATTTCTCTCTTGAGGCCTGTTGTTTCCTCAAAATCTGAATGTCATAAATCCCATTCCTCTGCCAGTAATGATAAAACTACAGGGGAGGAAAAAAAAGGCAGTGCAGTGAAAAAAGTGAAGGACTGAAGTCCACATAAGCTTCTGAGGCCGTAAGAATTTACCCTCTTTGCAAATTTATCTGCAGAGCTCCAGAGATGATCTGTGAAAACTGTGATTTCATTCTTTCAATTCTTTGTTGAGGGCCCCAACTCTCCTTCTCATGATGACCATCTCGGAGGGCAAGTCCCATGGCTGGCTGCCTTGTGCTAGCCTCTGCACTGGCCTTCTCATTTCTCCACAACCTTCCACCCTGACGTTAAGCTTTCCCCTTCGTACTGCCACTCCAAGAGGGCTTTCTATGCTCCCCCTTCCTCCTCCAGCTTGTGCCCATCCTTCCCTAGCCACGAGGGAGCAGGGGTTTCACCTTTGGCAGTAGCAGGGATGGCAAATATCTGCTTCACCTTCCTGGCACTGGAGGTAGCTCGTTGCTGGGCTGTAAAGCGTTTTGGTGCGCTGTAACGAAGCGTAGGTTTTGGTAGACCCTGTGTCAGCTACATGCCAGCACTCAGGGCTTGTTGTGCTCCAAACTACTCCTGATAAAAATTATTTATGAGGGGCATCTTTTCTCAAAATGGTTTTGAAGAAATGACCCTAATATCTGTATCTGTGTGTTTATGGACACACATGCAACAAATACACAATTTTTCTTTTCTTTTTTCTTTTTTTAAAGTGTGGTCAGAATCAGTGGATGACATTTCAGCATTCACTTACCCTGTTTAGCATCGGAGTGGTGTAATACTGAGATGAAGTTACAGAAATCTGAAATCAAGAAGTTTTTAATCCATTTTAAGAGCTGCTCGGAGTCATCCTAAAGTTAGGAATCATGCAGAAGGTTATATCCTCTGGAAAAGACATTTCACTGCAGTCTGTTTATTCCTCTTTGTTTGCAAAACAGTCCTCCTTTCACCTTAATAAATAAAAGAATTAATGAGAGCTTTTTGTGGCACCCTGGCTATTACTTTTATATAGCCATCAAAAGGAAATGTGAACAGGATTGACAATTTCATTTATCTTTGTGATAGAAATGCAAAGTAAAGAATTTGTAGCAAGTTGTGTGCACATCATAATAAAAGGGCAACAAGAAGCCCTTTTCCAGCCAGTGCAATTTATTTACCTCTTTTCAAAATCAGCTTCTCATTGTGTGTCTACAAATCTGCCTGCTCTGAATATGCATTCAAAGAGAAAGAAAACAGGACAACTTTGAAAAGATATTACATAG
This sequence comes from Eurypyga helias, assembly GCF_000690775.1. Classification (NCBI taxonomy): domain Eukaryota; kingdom Metazoa; phylum Chordata; class Aves; order Eurypygiformes; family Eurypygidae; genus Eurypyga; species Eurypyga helias. The sequence continues at coordinate 12,861 of NW_010243431.1, read as the reverse complement.
GAAATTGCAAAAAGTACTTTATAATTACTTGGAAGTTTTGTCAAATTGGACAGTGTATTTTTTGTGCATTTCAATAGGGTATAAACATGCACTCGACTGGTGATGGTGGAAAAGGGAAGCCAGTGTGAGAGCAGCATGGTCTGTAGCTCCACTCTTGCTTGTAGCAGTGTCCGGCTCCGGTGAAGGTGTGACTGCTCTCTACAGAGGATCAAAGAACAGGGAAAATCATGACCCTGAGACAGAACCGATTCATATATGCTGTGCTTAGATGCCGTTATGTGGAAAGGAATATAAATTGAAGAGGTTGAAATTAAGACTTGGAAGAGCTAGTTCTTCTCCATCACACTTGTAGGATGGGGATTATTAGCTGTCTTGTGTGGGTCACTCCACAGATTCTAAACCACAGTTTTAAAATACTAAATTTTTGTGTAACGACTTGAAAGAAATGACCCAAATCTGTCTGCCCCAACCTACGCTGTCCCACCCACTCAGGGACACGGTGTGAGTTGGCCCTCACTGCCGCAGCCTCACACCTGCATCTGTGCAACACTCCTGGCTCATGCTAAGTTGGAAGAAGGCCCCCGTGGAGTTAGCCAATACCAAGTGCCCTGAAAGGCTTTTCCTGCTAAGGTGGTTGGTAAAGGAGCCACTCGGGTCTGTTAGCCGGCCTGGCACCCTTTACACTCAGTAATCATAACAAGTGTATAGGGTAATAATGTTTACATGAAAAGTAGTCAGGGTTTGTTACTGGAACGGAAGGGAAATTCACTCCTTGGGTTGAGGGGAGAAGCATCACCAAAGGTCTAGAAGGAGTTTTCTATGGGCATGAGCAAGGCAGTCTTTAAACATGAATGCTGTAGTGCCTACATTTTGGATCGTCAGCCATGGGAGGTGAATCATGACAGTGAGCAGCTGGGTGAAAAAAAAAAAAGCTCTCCATGCCACTCTGAGCTGCTGTTTCCATATGTCCTGCCCAAAAACCAGATCCCCACTGCTACTATTTACTTAAACCAAAGATTTATGTGGCTCTTTGTCCTAGAATTAAGATACACAGAAGAATGTTAACCAAAGACTCACAAAGCTTCCAGTCCAAAGGCAGGGATAAAAACAAAATCATTGTTGAGTCCAAGATAAAAAGGATTTTTGGCATTCAGACTGCATTCATTAGCATGAGGTATCAGGAACTCCTTCTTCCTTCCCTCTGCCTCTCAACACCAGCACGAGTCAAATGTGGAAATAACAATAATTCTTCAGTAGAAACAACGCTGCGTTTCATTGAATTTTCAAAAACCTGACAAATCTAACCAACCATTAAAATGTGTAATAACAACGACAACAAAAATGCATGCTTTGAGGGAGCATGTACATGTAAATGCAGATGATGAAGAAACGTAACTAGAATTTCTTACTCATGATGAAGAGATTGAATAATCTGGTCAGACAGTGTGAGTAATTCGTCATTTATTCATTAACTTGTACTGTAGCACGCTCCTCTCTATTTGGAGTGCAGTGGCAAAGTACAGCTGCACAGAATGCAGGCAGAGAGCTAGCTGAAGGATAGTTTTAGGACAGATGGTACCCTAGATTTGTAAGAAGGCCTTTCTATAATTAACAGTGGATTCACCACATCCAAAACATTCACTCGTCTAATGTGCCTTTGTGTATTATCGGGGTTATACTAAAGCCTATCAATTACTCTGCAGAATTCATAAAAATATAGACACCTAATATATTTGGAGAGCAAAATGTGAGTCATTAGCTGCATTTTTTATTTAACAAATTTAACTTTAAAAATCAAATTTTTTTCCCCAGGCTATCATTTCTAATTATGCACCTATATAAATTCATGCTATGGTATTAACATTTCATAAACTACAAAGGCAGTTTTCAGTCCATGTGGAATATTGTAGAAAAATTTCTGTGCAATACAACTTAATAGCGTATAAAGTTATAGCCCACACACTTGTTCCATGTTTTTGAAAGCAGCTCTGTGTCAAAAGTGCAGCTTTTTTTCCTACCTGGGTAAGCCACAAGTTCAAGTGCAATCGGGTGAACATTTTAGTCTTGGCTTAACCTCTACCATTAGACAAAGAGTCTGCAAAGCTATCAGATATTGCTCAAGAAAAGGTCAAAAATAACTGCCAAAAAAGACTGAATTTTTTGTTGCTGGATATAGAGGTTGATCCAAGTACAGCCAAAACAACAACAGAAAGTATCTTGCAAGAAAAGCTAAATAAAGATGACAGTACCTTACAAATGTAAGTTACTGCAGCAGTCCCATTGGAGGGAGAAATCTACCTGCTTTGTTAATCGTCTCTGATATTAACTTTACCCCTGAGAAGGTGAGACCTTCGTGAGAGTAGTGCCCATGGGCTGCAGCTACCCAGCGCCCAGGAGAGCACCAGGGCCTCACTGCCTGCACCCTCGTCTCCCTGTGTCCCGTCCATCGCTCCCCCCAGCTGCTTCCCAGGATGTTTGGGCACAATGGAGAATCTCCCAGGGAGTTATCTCCTGTGCTTCTGCTCTCCAGGGCCTTGTTCTTTCCCTGTGAGCCTCCGGTGATTGTCTGAGGAAACAAAGAACTTTCTTTTTTGCTTCTGAGCACATTCTCCTGCCTGTCCCTCCCCTGGGTGCTCCAGGTGCTGGTAACTCTCCACACATGCAGAAAGCCACGGGTTACCTAACAGCATGGCAAGGTCATGATGTTGAAAGCCAAGCAGTTTCCCACTCAAAGCTGTCTCTGAACTCTGGGGGCAGCGTATATGGCAAAAGCCACGTGTGCCATCCAGGAAGAAAACATAGAAAACATTCTGGTGAGGTTTTGGCTTTCGGGAGCAGGTCTCGGAGACACAGCCAGATAGCCCAGGCAGTGCAGAGCGGCCCCTCTCCAGTGCAGCGACGGTCCCCAGAGGGGTGGTCCCTTGTGCCTGTTGCCCCTGTGCTGAGAAAGCAAGCCATGCTCAGCCCCGGCGTGCCTGGCCGGCGCTGGACGCGAGCAGGACTGGTTCGCCTCACTGCCCAGGTACGCCAGAGTGCTTCTGACATTTCTCCCCATTTGTTAGAGCAACCATCTGGCCAACGGACTTGTTCTGAGGTGTAAAGCACAGCTCAGAGAAGCTTTATTGCTAGGAAAGATGCAATAAAAATAGATAAGTAGAAAACATCATATGTAGAGCTTTCATACACGGAATAATAATGCCGGGAAAACAGACTCAAGTTCCATGTACGGTGGCGGCAGTTGGAAGCACTGGAATAGACTGTGGGTGCACGCACAACTCTAAGAAAAATACTGGTTTTGCTGGGTTAGAAAACGCTAATCAGAGTTGGCCTCGCGGTGTTCATCTGCTGACGGTATTGTGGCTGAATTCCTTCTGGTTATCGCTGCAGTTAACGTCTTCGTAACTGCTTCCCAGTTTCCTGCTGGAAACCTAAACTCCCCAGTAGCAGAAACTAGTGAGTGGTAGCAGGATCGCTGCTGTATGCAAGAGCTCTAAGGGAGAACACCTATTATAGTCAACTTTATAGGGGATTAGCAGGATTAGCTCCTAAAACAAGGTCAAAATAAAGCAGACCTTCTGAACAATGGAAATTGCTCTCTCTAACTAGCTGTGTCGTCAATTTATTTAAACAAATATCTATTTTTATATGGTGGATTGATCTTGGATTAGTGAAGTAAAAGCCTTAATATTTAAGTAGCTGTAAATATTTGGATTCTAGCATTTTTATAGAGTTGTTACTGTTTATTTCAAATACTTTTCTGCTTAGTGATATGTTTTATTTGTGGCTAATCAAATACGTACCTTTATCTTCTTCCTGTCGGTTGTGATAAGTTGAAGGTGGGTGCTGATCTGAGCAGCCCATGGGTCCCTGGGGTTGGGATAGAACATGCCTTGGCACGGCGGCTAGAGCTGCAGCCCCCAGCACCATGGCTGCAACCCCCTGGGTGGTTAACCGGCCCACCAGCTGAAATACCTCACTAATGTCATCCGTACAGCCTGAGACCCAAAACCACAAATTAATTCCTGACATGCTATAAAGCCTGTCCTTTCCAATTCACCTGGATACCTGCCTTTGCCTTTGAATGACTGTCTGCAGTGAACTGGACATGACTGAATTACAGTGCGAGAGATACTCGTCTCTTCAAAAATTTTCACTGTGTAGAATGCTTAAATCGGAGTAAAGTCACATCTGAGCATCAGGACTCTTACCCACATAAGAGACAAGGAAGGGAGAAACATATTTATGCATCCAAGTTACTACTTAAATTAGCCTCCTGACAGTCAGCAGAGCTTTCCGAGGGAGCATCTGAAGTCAGACACATTTATCCCTAACAGGAGCCACTTGGAACAAATGTGTGTTGCAGGGTTTTTTCTAAAACTCTGCAAATAGAGCTATTTGTCCACTAAACACTTTGTTAGAACTATTGCTCACCTCTAAGGATTCATTTCATGAAGATCTTTTTGTCTCAGACCCTTTTCCAGGATGCTTTTGTAGATTAATTGCTGGAACTGGTATATTTCTACAGCGGTGATTATCATTATTTTAAACTAGCAAAACCTTACTTAAATTCTTGTAAAAGTCACACTTTCCTGAGCGTTTCCTTGAATCTGTCTTCGCATATGTTCAATACCTCATCTGAATATTGGGCTTTGTTTATAGCCAGCATTTTCTGTCCACCCGACAAACTCCTGTCTGCTGAAAATTGACTGTTAGTTGCCACTCTGTAATGCACAACTAATCCACACCTACGGAATGTGCTGCTGAGGTTGGGTTTTGGTGTACCCTGTTGGCATCTGTACAAAGGGCTGACACAGAAAACCCCTGTCGGAAGTTCACCAGATCTTGGGAGAAAGGAGGTGGGAAAGGATTATTTCTAATCTCATTTCCTTAAGAACACTGAGAAAAACATCAGAGTCCGCATGTGAAGGATGTGGAGTAAAGAGCAGTCTGCCTTTCGGTTCCCATCTTCTTTCCTTTGCGTATGGCAGCATCTCCCCACGTCTTCTGGTGCCACAATCTCTTTGGAGGATGGGGAGAGGCTCCTATTCCTAAGCCATTTGTGACCAAGCAAGTGACTTAAACCCCATGAATTCTTGACATGTCCTAATGGTCCCTTGGGGCCATGCAAGTCTCTCTCCTTTGGGAAAAATCGTTTTAGGCTTGTGGGCTGCAGGAAAATTACCCAAGAGAAAATTCATTCTGGCCAGGAGCAGGCTCTGACCTTCCCAGCCAGAAGTCAAGAAGCAGAGAGAGTCATTACTCACATCTGTCATTTCTCAGGTCACTCACTGGAGCGGTCCCTATGTCCAAGCTCTGAACAGAGCCCTCCACAAGTGGCTGCCGGCATCTGCCGGATACACCCGCTGACTGGTGTCTTCCCTTTTGGCGGGTAAGCTGTTGAATTTTCTGGATGGATTTTTCTTCAGTCTGAGTCCTTCCTACCATGGCCATGAAATGTTAATGTATCGATAGGCCATAGGCAAACTTCCACAGTGTCACCTCCCAGAGCAGCACTTCCACGTGCACCAGCCTTGCAGCTTTCTGGCTACCGCGAGCACTGAGGAAACAACTTCCAAGTACTTGATCCTGCTTGAACAAAACAGTCATTTCAGTTCCGAGGAGGAGCCCTCGTCTCTCACGGTCTTTCTGAGTAGCGGGTTGATTCACCAACAGACTGAAGAGATACATTATGGATGAAAGGGTTATCTGCTAGCTGAAAAAAACCTGTCCTTTCACAATCCCTTCTCCATTCTCATCTCATCAAACACGTGCAGTGGTGAGAGGGGTGTGGAGGTGACCCCTCTCAAACAAGGCTGCTGAGATACTCTGCTGGCAGCTCCATCCAGGCTGCTTTTCCAGTGCCAGGGTACCTGGGAGGAATGGGAGCAGAATAGGGAATCTGGCCCAAGGTTTCCTTTTATTTCATATAAATAAAAGTAATATAAATTATTCACTCAGTGCATCTAATTCATCTGTACAGCATGAGGTCAGGTGTTGCAGCTGATAAATGAAGACATCAACTTATTAGCCTAGTTTTGGCAGAATTATTAAGAGTGTGTTTACATTCAAGCTCATTAAGGGAGACATCTAAAACCAGAAGCAGCCAAAATTAATGGATGCTTTTTGAAACTGTTGGCTTCGGTGAGTTGTGTTGCATTCTTTCATTAAGCGGATAGGTTTTAGTGGGTTAGGCAGCGAGCAGCTGCAGATAGTTCCTTAAAAAATAAAGAGACAGGCTTGAGCTGTAAAGGAAAATCAACTTTATACTTAGCTTTTCTGCGCATCAGCCCAGATACGATGTTTTTAATACAAGATGTTTGTGCCTAATATGATTTTCCATGTTGTGTGTGTTTTATATGTCGCATAACTTTCTTGTTCTACTTGAACTTTTATTCTTCTTGCACTCTCTTCCTTTACGTTCTACAATTAATTGGGAAGACAGGGTTTCTGCACACTTTCTGGTTGCACTGATTTAACAAACGTAAAGATTTTGGCTTTATCAACCAGCCAGATTCACGCTGTCAACACCTTTTCTCTTGCTGTCTCACTCACCCAGGATTCAAAGATGTAGTACATCAGCATGCTATGTACTTAGATTCCTAACTGACAGTTGCGGTAACTTGCATCCATTTGGAGTATTGCCCTATGTTCTCACAGCTTAAGGGGTGTTTATAAAGATATTTAATATAGAAAATCTTAGAAATAATTTAAAGCACAACAACTCTGAATAACGAGTATCTATCTATATATTAGAGAGCAAGAAATATAGCTCTACATACAAGAAAATGTATTTTATGTTAAACTGTTATTAAAACAGTTGGCCCTGGCAAAGGGCCCACAGGTGAGCACAGGAAGGTTACATGCCCTGTACATGGATAATCATCGTGGTGAGGCCAGGAAAGAGAGGCCATTGTGCTGCAGAGGATGCTGCAAGTCCTCCTGGCTCAGCTTGCTTCCTCACTTCTGCAAGAGCAGTAGCCTCTCTGCCGTCGCGGCTTTTTCTGGGAGCTACCTGGCAGCCAATCAGGAAACCTGATGCAACACTGTTTAATCCAACACGTTGACATCCTAGCTTTAGCTTCAGCTCTTGACTGGAGGGATGCAAGAGCTGACTTTTTAATAGCGACATTTTTTCTTCCAACAGTTTGTCAAATATTTATTATTTTTTAAAAAAAGGGAAAATAAATCAATGTATTCAAAGCATTTCCCCACCTCTAGTTAATCAGGCTTTACTTGCTCAGTATCTGTGATGTTGCAGTAATTATACTAATTCTCCAGTCATCCATTGAGTCTCTCTTGAAAAACTGGATAGATGTGACTTGAATTTCTAATTCTTTTGATTTTCTAGCGTTGCACTAGTGGAGAGCCTAGCATGATGTGATCCTGGCAATGCTAATAATGAAAAGGAAAGGAGAAACAATCTTAGCGTTTTTAAAATGTGAAGCAAAATCTCCAGTTTTAGACATGGACAGCACATATTCTTCTTTAAAATCTTGCAGAGTAGGTTCATCTCCTCACCCTTTACACTGGGAGCCGGCAGATTGCTGAGGCACTTACACTGCGGCTCACGCGGACACGCCGGCAGAACTGAGGCCTAAGCGTTTAAGAGGTTGTTGCAGATCTTGTCTCATCTGTTAGTTTCTTATATGGATTTTTTTTTTCCCACGTGAAATGCTGGGAGCTCTTTGAGGTCAAATAGATGTCAATTTTTTGTGGGGGAGATGTTACTAGTTCCTGTGAGCCCGGTGGGAAATACAAGGTATTGCCTAGGTCAGCGGGGCTCTCTCTTGGACTTAACGTTCTTTTTTTTTTTTTTTAGTAACATTTTTGTAGCTTTTTTTAGTCTTTATTACCAAAATTTTGGCTTCAGTTCCCCATTAATTATACCACTTGTGATGAATTAGGATGTTGGTAAACCATTGTTAAAATTATTTTGTAGACTCAAATGTGGGGTATATTGAGTTTTGTCAATGTGTTTTTCTCTTTCAAAGGATGATTATAATTGCTTTTTCCCCAGAAGTGTCAATTTGTAACCTATAAAATATTATTTTGTAATAATTATCTTTACGATATAAGCTATTATGAGACGGGGATCTGATACAGTTTAGAAAGATGCTGCTGTAAGTTGAACACGAACACGTTACTCAAAGGCAGTAATCACTGTAGGTAGGTAGAGACAGTGCAGAGGCTGCAGTACTCACCCCTGTACCGTTCAGGCACCGCTGGGAGCTCTTGGAGCCAGACTTCTCATGGTAATGTTAACGCGTGGCTGCTTCTCTCTATTTAGCACACTTCGGAAAAGCAGAGCCTACTTTATAATTCCCAAGACTGAGCTGAGTTGGCTTTTACTCTGCTACTCTGCCTCCAGGTGATCCCCCTCATTCAAGCTCTTCCCCAAAATTTTCCTAGATCCCTTTTTGTGTGCAGGGGTTGCGTCACGCGGTGGAGATGCAGCAGCTTGGATCTGCCGGGCGATGAGCTGCCGAATGGCAACCTCACGTGCTGATGGACCTGCTAGGTGACAATTTTTATGCGTTGTCTCCTCTTGCCACCTTATACTCCTGTGTATGTGTTGGCAGCCAGCATCGTGTCTGTTATTAAAGCAGGCTATACACCCTAGATTTCATATAAATTTTACAGCGTGGAGTAATCTGATTTTCTGACTGCTTTTGATTTTATCGTAAGCACAGCGTACCAGAAGATGAGCTATTGTTGCATTATTACGAATATACGTTGCCATCTCTTTCTGTGTGTTCTTGCGTGAGTGTCTCATACTGTTAGATCGTTTAACAAAGAATATCAGATAAGAAGGCTAGGTAAACTAGAAACTAAAGGCAATTAAAAATGCATTTGCACAGAGTGAGAGCCATGCCTAGCCAGCTTGCAGAAGCGTTCTGTCTACCTTAACCAGTTTCAGAAGAAGTAGAGTGAAGCTTGTTGGTGGAAATGTCACTTGTCCAGAGTAAGGATGAATAAACTCAAAAGATAGCACAGCCTGACAGTGCTGACCCTGAATTTCCCAATATAAAACCAATCAGTTCTTTCTCAAACACTGTGTTAGACTTCTGCCTATCACCTGGATCCTGGAATAACTTCAAGACGGCACAGCCCACTGCTCGCAGATGGGAAATTGGGAAGTCATTGTGTATGTTGAAAACAATCCAGCCGTTGGAACTTGCAGCTTTTATGACCTTTCACAACTTCTTATGGGAACACAAATAGGCTGTCAGTTTGGTTTGGGCCTGATCAGCACTGGAATTCAGGGGGTGGGGACAAGGATGGAAAAATGCAATTATACCTCTTGATTTGATGTTAAACCAGTGACATTTTAAAGGTAACTGGGCTGGCAGTTGCCAGCCTGTTGTTGTGAGCTACTCGGAGACAGAATCTCCACAGTGAAGGTCACTGTGCTGGAAGCAGACGTGTGAACATTTTAGCATCTCTCTCTTTTGCTTTTCCTTGTTTACATCCAAATGCTTCTGCCCCTCACCTATTTTCTAAAGATAACACAGTTTTCAGAAGCCAGTCAGCATGCCATCAGCAGATGCAGGTTCCTGGGGAGGCACCAGGCAGCAGCACCGCCAGCTTCACCGCAGGCGCCGGGGGCCAGGACTGCCCCCCGCCTTCACAGGAGCCACTTGCAAAAGCATTTACTTGCTGTCTGCAGGAGCAAAACTGGCCCCTGTGACTGAAAACATGTCAGTCTAGGGAGAAAAATTAGAAAAATGAGAAAAAAATAACCACCTGACAATCTAAGAATAGTGAACAGAACTTATTTCTGCCAGAGGATTTAGGGCAGAGATGAGCATTCCTTAACTATGGCAGGAATACCGCGTCACATCAAGTGTGTTACAGCACTTCTACACAAACTCAAAAGATGTCTCATCACATACTCTTTTCTGTGTGCAAAATTGGGTATTGTTGCAGCTTTCTCCTTCTCAGAGGTGACCTGCACCGTTCTAACTTCTGAACGGATTAACTCCAAACAGCAGGGTATGAATTAAAGACTCCTCAAGCAGCCATTAGAAAGAATTTTGGTTATTCAAATAATGGAGTTGGTAGTAATTTAAAAAAATTACAGGGAAAATGTTCTTAAATGTCATCAGCTACACAGTGCGGGAATCACTTTTGGGATTTCATGAGTTGCTATAAAACATGGTCCAGCAACAGCAAAATCAGTCTCCCGTTACCAGTCCTGTCAGCCCCGGTGTCTGCTTAAAGCCCCAGATCCTTACCCACTGTTAATCGTCAGCACCTCCTGAGGTCAGCGCTGCTCCTGCCGTTCATCTCAAGGGAGGGTTTGGGCTAAGAGTGCAGCATGAGAATGGGACTAAGAGACGACAAAGATAACTGTCCCATCAGAAGGAATTCTGCTGCTTTCACCCAATGGTCCCTACAGACTCCTCCTTCCCTAGGAAGGTGCTCAGGAGCCAGGAAGGGGGCTTCAGAGCTTCTCCCTGCCACCATCTCCTCAGGGATGGCTCACCACATGGATAAAGTGACAGAGAGTCTCATTACCAGAACAAATGCTGCTGTGTTTTGGCTCATCCTACAGCAGAGAGAACCTTCTCTGCTAAAATCTGGTTTGTAAGTGGAAAGTTATGGAAATTCCATATAATTTCTCCATAAAAACAACCAATTTCAGTTTGCCTAGGCGTAAAATATTGTGAGCTACCTGCCACGCAGCTTAATGTAATAACAGCAAAAAAAAAACATACAGTCATCAACAAACCACAGCCCCTACTTTAAGCATCTGATTAGTTTCCCTGATTTTACTGAGAATCACTGGTGTGGATAATGCTGCAGGATCAGCCACTGCAAAGAGAGCTTCTCCCTGTGATGTTCCCGCTGTTCGGGGTATGAGTGCAGGCAGGTGTTGGCATCTGGGCTGTAAAGGTCCCTTTTGCTGGCAGGATTGACTCAATAAATGGCTTCAAAGGTTGTGACGATCCTATAAGCAAAATGATTTGCGCAGAATACTTGCTAGCTGGTGCAGAGCACAGTAGTCCCCATTATGATTTTAGTAGAAGAGGAGAACGTTACAAGAGTCTTGTTATTACTCTGACTCGAGACTGTGAAAAACACGCTTGTGTTCCCACTTCCTTCCTTTAATTGAATACAAAGGTGTCAGTGCTTCAGTGTTCAGCTGCTACATATAAAATCAAATTTGGTGGGTAGTAAATACAGTAGAACTGAAGGTTTAATGTTATAAATCCAGGGACGTGTTCAAGCTAAAACCGCGTCTTCGCTTCAGCAACACCTACTACAATAACAACCTCAGATTTATTAAAATAGAAGTTTAAAAGCACTTGCCTTTCCTTTTCCTTTTATTGCTTATTTTTTATACCTAAGAAACCAAACTCACTTAACATGACCTGGGTATTTTTACATTCTAAGCCTTTATAAATTTTCACAATGCTGCATTTTCGGAAGAAATTTTTAAACATCATTAATAAAAACTTCAGTAAAAGTTTTTAAAATATGATTTGCCACTAGTAATTTGATATTAAAACCACTCGTGTTTTGATTCTTTCTCCATTAGGAGTTTTCTGACCAATCCTGCTGCAGAGGGCACAAAGTAGTGGACTTGGCTCACTCGCAGAGGACCCAGCTTAACCCTTTCCCGGGGCTGGACTGGATGCTGCCGGCGAGCGGAGCAGCTGCGGGATTTCCTGCCTCAGGTACGTCTGCCGCGATCGCCCTTCCCTGCCTTTGCACGGGCCGGTGGGTGAAGCGCTGCACGGGGACTCTGGCAAGGTGGGAATAAACTCGCTGCAGTACCGCGTGGCTTGAGGCTGATGTGAAAAGAAATAGTCGTGCTTGCTTACCGCGTGAAGGACACCAAGCTTTTGGGTGCAAAAGCAAAGCGTGGTTATTGGGCTTTCTGATTCAATGGTGTTTAACAGTTGTTGGAGTTAAAGCTTTTATGCAGGAGCTGACCCCACCTGCCCCAGGAACTGGGCTCTGCTGGCTGGCAGGATTTAGGCCCCCAGTAAGGACTGTGGGGAAAGGCAAGGGGTTGCTCTTCAGGCAAGTTGTCACAGACGTACCAAAGGACTGTCGCAGGATTTAAATCATGATATGGTCAGTAGGAATGGCTGAAAATGCTCTGAAGAAAAAAAAAAAACACCCTCCAGCAGGCAGTATTGATTGGATGCAGTTTCAGTATTCTTCAGGATCGTGTGAATTTTACTGAAGCTCCCTGGTGGGTACCCTGCGGGTGGGTTTTCCTAGCAGGAGGCGGCAGCTGGCAGAGCCCAACCGCTGAAGCCTCCTTCAGTCTGCCCCCCTCAGCTGGGGAGCTGCGTGCTAGCAACCCTTCTCAAACCGCTCTGCTGTGGTTGTTGAGAATGCTTCTAAATAATTTGTTCCGTAGAAGTCTTGATGTATCCAGCTTTGCATTCTGGTACGGAGTGAAACCATTAAAAATATAAAGGAAATCTTCCGCGGATCATAAAACACACTTGCCATGCCATCCCAGTGATCAAATGAAGTTGTGGCTGAATGGAATTTTTTTTTTTGTGTGTGTGTCTGTGTGATTCGTTGGGGGGGGGGGGGGGGGGGGGGGAGGGAAAGGCAAATATTTTAGAAAGGCACTTCAAATTTATTAAAATAGAGCTCCCTGGCATTACTTACTGCAAAAATCAAGCTCTGCTTGTGCCTGTAACTCGCTGTAATGACTTCACTGACTTGGCTTTGAGCGCTTCTATTTTTTAATTGGAACATTTGCCTGAGAAACAGCTGATCCACAGAAACATTTTCTTTTTACGATACTGGATTGTAAATCTACAGCGTTTGGGCTTTTTTTTCCTCAGTGTATTTGAACGAGTAATATAACCACGGTGAGTTTGGGAGCCTGCC
>NW_010243430.1:0-4628 GCF_000690775.1 Eurypyga helias | reverse complement strand
TACTAATTAAATATAAATGAATAATTGATATATATAAATGAATATAAGCAAATACTACTACTACTACTACTACTACGTCATTAAAATAATAGAAAATAAAACTTATGATAGAATAGCTCACCAGCAGCCAACTGATGCACAGCTAGGTCCTGAATAGTGAGAGTCATATCCAGAGAGCCCTAGAGACAAATCCCGAGAGTGATCACAGCAGAGTCCGAGCAGGCCCCACGAGTGACGGCACAATCAGGAAAACCAACCAACTCGCTAATGAATGAGTAAGCAAAAGAATTAGCAAAGCAGCTAACAAGGGAATTAGGGAACTAAAAGAGGAGGTAGCAAAGGAGCTAAAGGATTAATGGCCCCTGAGCCTACGCCTCACTTACGTACTGAGCATGACGTATTATGTAATAAAATACTCTTTTGATTAGTTTGGTTCAGCTGTCTGAACTGTGTATCCCCCCACACTGTGTGTAGTGAGAAAGCTGGGAACACAGCTGCAGTATCAGAAGGTGCAAAAGACTGATTTTGGTGCAAGCACTCCTCAGCTTAAAAGAATAAGACACCTTATCAGTACTTTTCTCAGGGTAAATTCAGAAACATGGCTTCATAGCAGCCGCTGTGAAGAAAGTCAACTTTTTCCTGACTAAAACCAGCACACTGAAAAAGAGAATGCTCTGGGGAGACCTTATAGCAGCCTTCCAGTACCTGAATGGGCCTACAAGGGAGCTGGGGAATGGCTTTTTACAAGGCCCTGTAGTGATAGGACAAGGGGTAACAGGTTCAGATCGAAAGAGGGTAGATTTAGATTGGACATCAAGAAGAAATTCTCCAGGCAGAGGATGGTGAGACACTGGAAGAGGTTGCCCAGAGAAGCTGTGGATGCCCCATCCCTGGAAGTGTTCAAGGCCAGGCTGGATGAAGCTTTGAGCAACCTGGTCTAGTGGAGGGGGTCCCTGCCCATGGCAGGGGGGTTGGAACGAGATGATTTTTAAGGTACTTCCAAGCTAAAATATTCTGTAACTCTATGGTATTTTCCCTTCTTTATCTAACAACTGCTTAATTAAAAGCAATTTAACTATCTTGTCCAAATAAGGGTCTATGAAATAGTTACCACAGTACCCTTTGAAAGAATCATCTTGAAACGCCAAAAACTTTCTAGACTTCAAGGGAATATGTAGATTTTTGCGCATCTTTATTTTCATGTGTCTTACTGGGAACTTTATGAGTAATATCTTAATGGAAAGTGATAGGGCAGCTTTCAGGCATTTCAAACCTGGATAGGGAAGAACCCGATATGTATAGAATCTGCCTGTTCTGTGAAACTTCTTTACTGTCCTTTGCTTCAAGCCAACTGTCAAATTAGAAGCAGAAACCATTGCTTAGTGCCATAAGTTACTTGGGAACCCTAATACCTTACCTGTCTTTCTCTCTCAGTCCACAGCTGTCCTGATCAACATAATAAAGTTCAGGCAGGAAATGAATTACACTGTAACAACCTAATTAATGCAAATCAACATTTTCTTAACAGTGAGTCTTCTAAAAATCTTGTGTTTGGGCAATAAACGTAAAAGGAACATTTACTATTATGTAGTTAAATACTTTTCAAAAGGATGATTATATGCCATCCTGATTCAAATCAACAAGTGTTTGTTTCTGCTATAGGAGTGCTAATATTTCCTGTATTATTAATACTAAAGAAAAAAGTGTCTGTCCTACTACAGGCACATGGATCTGAACATCCCAGTATACAAGGCCTAGGATAAATTTGTATACAAGAAAAATTGAAAAATATGAAATGGTTTTCAAAAAAAATTAAGAGGGTTTCTGAATACTTGATGGCACAGACATATATGTATATCACATAAGGTATATGTGCTTGAATCTGACAGAGGAATGAAATACAAAGCATCCATGTACCTAGACTTCAACAAAATGCTTGATACAACACCATATGGAAAACCACAGGTCATATTAGAAAAGATGAAAATTAGTGGAACACCCAAATTATTAAGGTTCTAATTAAAGGGGAGAAAACATCACAAATGATTGATACTAAACATGTGATGAAAGAAAAGTGAAATAATAATGTTTCTCAAGATTTGGGTTGGTAATACACTTATATGACATTAATTATCTTGCATATCAATCAAGAATATCTTGATGAATTTTTTCAATGTTGTAAGGACAGAAGTCATTGTAATCCTAGATATAATGAAGATTCATTCCACACATGTTCTGCTCAAATAGTTAAAAGTAATTGGAATAGAGTTAATGAAGAAAATAGAAGCAAAGCAGGAAGCAACTTCCTTTGACCATGTTTGTCCTTCTGTTCTATAAAATAAAATCAGTTACTTTGAGTTTCAATGCCAATTTCAACTAATATATTGTTCTTCGTGTTGAAGAAAGTTACTTTTACAGACATGTACATATCACTAAATGGTAACTGATGAATCAGTTCTAGCTGGCAGACTGGTAACTTCAGCAACTTTAATCTGATTTTTTTCAAATTATCTGTTCATACTTAGAGGAGAAAAAATTTGTGAATTATAGGACCAAAGAGACAGACATAATAATATAACATTTGATAGCACAAAATTCTGGAAGCTAGTAAGAAAAATCACTGACAAAACATGAAGGCAGAAATTCAGGCTCATTGAAGGGTTGTGTCATATTCAGTCCTATGAGGTACCAATATGTTCCAGCTGTGAAAAATGCAAATTGTGTCCTAGGATTTGTCAGCTGAGTTAGGACAATATTAGTTCCATTATACAAAATTCTGGTGAGATCGCCTCTGAAAAATGTGCTCTGGTCATTCATATTGAAAGAAGATGAATTCAAACTGACAGATGGAGAGAAGAGCTTCTGTGATAATGAGGGAAATTGAAAGTCTATTATATGAGAAGAGACTAGAAGCACTGGGCTCGGTTAGCTTGGTGACACAAAGGCGTAAAAGGGATAGGGTTGCTATCTATAAATTCAGCAGAGGGTACAGACCATGTAAGGTAAAGGATAATATTGGTACAGGAATAAATGGATGTAATGAGTACGTTTTGCCTGAAATTGAAGAATAGCTGATAATCCTATCCCGTGTCTATGGATGCCCAGCTTTTACAATTAGTAATGGAAGGAAAAACAAAACATTAACAAAACAAAGATAACCTTAAAATATAACCTTGTAATTTTTTTAAAGGATTAATAGATGTGATTCCTGCAATAAAAGAAGATATTTTTATATCTATATATTGCAAGACATAAAGAGGTTGGAAATATATGTTGAATATGGTTCTGCATAATTTTAATTATCTGGTCAAATAGCTGCAATTATGAGTCTGAATAAAGTCAACGAAGCAGTTTGCTATGGAGTCAGCTGAAGGCCTAGGAATAACAGGCTTTACTGTCTTTAATGGATGGAAAGAACTCCCTTTTTTAGGAATTCATTGAGATGAGAGCTTCAATTTACCCCTAGGTCAGCATGAGCTTGCACACTAATGCTGTGTCTAGAAGAATTAATCTAGTGTTCAGCTGTCTTCATTTGATAAGGTGAATCCCACACATAAACTATAATAGAAGAAGAGATGTTTGTCACTAGCAGGGTCTTTCAGATTACCTAGAGAAGGCTAATACTTAACACAAGGAATTGAAATGGTAGAGAGACTAGGGCTGCCTAGAAAAAGTGACTTGACCTGGAAATGAATGCAGATTTATTAGGGAGAAAAGTAAGGAGTATGCTAAGAAAATAATAAAAGTTTTCTGATCTATGACAGCGTAAACGTAAACTGTTGGAAATAGTATGAAAGCTAAGGTAAAATAACTCCAGGGACACATTTTGGTGAAAAAAACTCCAAAAACAAACCAGCAACAAAAATCCCCTAAACACAGCTGATAATAATGAGGCATTATGTAAAAACACTTGAGAAAACGGTTGGTTGAACAACATGCGGTGTGGCAGACTGTTACTTTATAGGGATAGTATGTCCCTGTCCAGATTTTATTTTTTTCCTAAAATATATAAACTTTTACCAGTCCCTAGCTGTCTGTTTTCTGTGACCACTCTTCAGGATTTAAATAAAATTCATATTGGCTTTTTATTCTGTTCTTTCAGCTCATACCATTGCTATTGAAGGCTCATTTCTAGAGGTCTTTGAGGTTATGCTGTGTGCTCACTTAATGCAGTTATGGTTCATACATGAATAGAAGCTAGTGAAAACTTAGATGGAAAAAGAAGAATCTGAATATTCACAAGTAGAAGAGTAGAGGCCTTAGTAAAGTGCCAATGCTGCTTGTGTAAGACAGGCTTCTCAAGAAATGTGGTTCAGATGGCATCTTGTTTCATTTTAGTGACATCCTTTGACGTATCTTCCGGTTCACTGTGGATGTCTTAGATGTCTGGTGTGTCTGTGATGGATGCACTCAATCCATTAATGAAACTAGCAGGAGTTTGGTATGGCCTGCAAAGAAGGTGAAGGCCTGAGATGTAGCCATGCCAAGAACGCTAGTTCCAATCTGTTCTCTGAAAACCCACAGAGGAGCAGAGTGACACAGTAAGCATTGAAGTATATGAGCTTGGAACATCCATCATGAAATTAAACATGAAATATTTTCTTTTTTTTTTTTAATTAAATTAAAAA
>NW_010243429.1:611-871 GCF_000690775.1 Eurypyga helias | reverse complement strand
ACCCCAGGGTCCCCAATGCCGGATCCCCATCCCCGGGGAGGAGGGGGGTCAGCCTTGGGTCCCCACTGCGGGACACCCGTTGCAGCATCCTTACCCTGGGGTCCCCATTGCGAGACCCCCATATGGCACCCAGCTCCCCAGGGGGTCCCTGGCTCCTCTGGGGCCCCTGGTTTGGGGGGGACACCGGGACCCTGTCCCCAACGCCGTTCCCTCCCGCAGCGCGCCTCCGGCGAGGGCTGCCTGCTTAAACCAAAGAGGAC
>NW_010243429.1:0-446 GCF_000690775.1 Eurypyga helias | reverse complement strand
CAGCGCATCGTGCAGTCCCACCTGGAGAGTGGCCTGGCCGGGGGTGACAGCTCCGACGGGGAGGCTGATGACGGGGAGCACGAGGTGTCCCGCGCCTGCGACCCTGACAGCGCCCTGGAGCCTGGTGAGGGGGATGCGGGGTGGGGGGACAGGGCTGCTACAGCCCAGGGGATGTGGGGACAGGCGGGAGCCTGGGGGACATGGGGATGGGGATACTGGATCTCAGGAGATGTGGCGAAGGGGCTGCCAGAGTCCAGGGGACGTGGAGACGGGATTGCTGGAGCCTGGGGGACACGGGGATGGTGGAACTCGAGGGACAGGATTGCTGGACCCTGGGAAATGTGGGGACATGGGGACAGGGATGCTGGAGTGCAGGGGACACAGGGACAGGATTGCTGGAGCCTGGGGAATGTGGGGACATGGGGACAGGGACGTTGGAGACCAGG
>NW_010243428.1:27205-79185 GCF_000690775.1 Eurypyga helias | reverse complement strand
GCAGCGCCCCGCGCTTCCGACCGGCGCTCCCCGGGCTGCGGGGGACAGCCCGAGCCCGAGCGCACGGGCTCAGTGTGAACAAAGCGGGTTTACAGCGCACCGTGTGAGCTCTCCAGGACCTACAGACGCAGGTGAAGCTTTCATGACGCTTTGGGATGCCAAAACCAAACACACACTTCTAGGTGGGCTTCGAGCCTGCTGCAAGGCTCCAGGCGAGGCAAGTCCTGTCCAACCAGTGCAGCTTACAAAACAGTCAAAAGGCGAGCGCTTCCATCACTCAGTATCTGTAAATACCAACCTGAAAATCAGTGTTTTCCTCACCCTAAGAATCTCTGGCTCAAACCCCCGGCCACCAGAACACTAGCATGGGTGCACACAGTTGCTGGGTTTCCCTCACGCACTCAGCGCTTGGGGCACAGCTCGAGACGAGAAACACCAGATGCTCCTTCTCCTCACAGTGGCTGCACTTCCCGCCCTGAATCCAGATTAACTTCCCTGAGACCTTGGAGCAGTCTGCAGAGGTGACAAAATAGCTGTATGTTGCCAGACGAGACAATAAAAACCTACAAAGGTGAAGAACTTGCCCTAGGAAGTATTTTTCCAGAAATTCTGCTGTTTTATCTATGCTTTATACCTCTAGGGATGGAGAGGGCAAGATTTCCTCACCCCGCTCTTTCATGGTGATACTTCTTTCTACATTATTTTCATTTCTTCTACTAAAATCTACAGACAGGATTTTAGCAAAGCACTGAGCCAGACAAGAGAAATACCCACACTTAGACCAGAAAAAAAAAAAAGAGGAAATTCTGCAAATTCTTCAGTCAAGAAATCCACAGTCTGAGCTGCAGTAAAACCATGTGGGCTGAAAACAGGACAGATAGTGGTCCCTTTCTGTGGGGACCTCGAGGTGTCTTCAGTGTCAGACACACCAGAACCCCACCAAAATATTTTAGAAAGGAGTGCTAAACTCAAGTCCCTGTCCAGGCCCTGCACACACACCTGTCCCTCCAGCCTCTGGGCTAACTGCTACAAGCACAGTAAAACAAAGGATGAGTGGGAGTTTTCAAAGAGTTCTTTAAGCCTAGAAAAGGCTTTCTACTGCTTCCCATTCCCTCGGGCGGTCTTTGTCTGGTTTATATACACACTCGTGGAAGTCCCAAAATGAGCAGTGGTCTGCGCTTTTTAGGAGTGGACAAGTTACTGAATTTAAACCTTCCTCTGGGATGTGAGCACCAGCTGATCTCTGTTCTAGGGGAGAGGAGCCCTAGAACGGGCAGAGTTTGAACAGTGAGCAGGACAAGCCTGTGCCTTGAAGGATGTTTTGCTTTCTTTTCCTCAGTTTCTAGCAGACTTCCTTCTCTTACTCCCTTTCCCAAAGCAGCAGTGTCTCCTAACACTTTTTTTTGGCAGTAAGCAGTATGCTTGCCAGTGCAAGACGAGATGTGGTCCTTCACACCGGTGCCAAGCTTGGTGCAAAAAGCAAACTTGGAAAGACTTTCTACGTGGCTTGTAATACCAATTCTACACAAGAAGATTAAAAGAAATCACACTGAAGTCAACTTTTGTATCTTTTCTGCCAGCTTTGGATACCTAAGTCTCAAAATTGAACAATGCAGAGATCAATCAGGCAGCAGAGAGCTTTGGGAACACACTTCATGTGCAAATGTGAAAACACTTGAGGGTGTAGAAAGTGTCATTTTGATTAATGAGAGCTCGAAGATGCTGTTTGTATATCGATGACAATTTATACGCCTCTCCACAGGGCACATTAAAAGAATAGGAAACATCACATCTTAAAATATTTCACAACAGGCTTTGAGCGTGGTACAGGCGGTTCTTTTGAGCTGATCTCATGCAACACCTGGGGAGGTGAGGAAGAGGCACACATTGGTGTAACATTACAAACCTTTCAGTATAAACTCTGTGACACAAAATCAATGAACCATTTGGTACAATTCCTGGAGCTGCACACCACAAAGGGCAGAACCCAGGCTGTATCGTAAGCAATGTGCATCAGTCAGGTTCCCCAAGTCTTCCACCCATTTGATTTACCTCACAAAATGAAAATCACCATTGGAAAGGAAATATTAGGAATAATATACACTTCATATTATATAATAAGATAATTATATAATACATGTGTATATATTATTAGACTATACGTGTGACTGGGAAACACAACCATTAGGCGATGAGGGGCAGGTGAGAAACTTTCTGTCTCTCCTGTGTGCTTGGAACTGCTGGGCAGGCAGTTGACAGTAAAAGCTGCCCACTGCTGCCCTTGAAAGGGTAAGTGCAGTTAAGAAAAACAGATGAGGAAAAAGAAAGTTGATTTAGACCAAGAGAAAGAAGGCAATAATCTGCTTTCTACCTGTATCACACACGAAAACCACAGTTTGAAGTTGCATCTTGGCACCTGAGCTTGGCAAACAGACTGAAAAGAATTAATGTCTCAATTTGTTCTTCCCATACACACTCCCCTTCAAGGTAAGTTAAGCTTACAGCTTGGTGAACCTTCATCCACTCTCAACACTGCTCAAAAGTGATGAGGAAACATTTCCTACACACATACAACAAGCACCGAGCCCTGACCCTACAATCCATCTAAATAACAAATCAATCTCTGTTGTTTTATCCCCTTGGTTTCTGGATATTGCTGTACTCAGGGTCTACTCTGGTGGTTACCACCCGGCTGAGCTGCTGTGTGACAGTCCAGGCCACCGGCCCCGCAGCCACCCAGCTTTCTGGTCAGAGCTGCCTCCCACCACAGGCAGAAGCAGCCTCCAACAAGAGCATTTGGGCACTGCTTCTGTATCCCATGTAACTGCATCCCTGGAATCCTTCCTGCTTGGATGCAGGCCTGAATGCAGGTGTGAGTTTTGGACAAGCTCTGGAGAAGGGCAGAGAGGAGAGCTGAGCGAGGCCACAAACAACAGGTCATCAGCAGAACAGACAGTATGGACAAAGCCCACAAGACAGCACAAACACACAACTGAGACTTATGGATTGTAAAGAACTATGTTTCATTGCATCATAATTCACATTTTAGGTGCTTAATAACCCATATTATTTCTAACAGCCCTTGCAGGTACAGCAATACTACGGTTATCATTCTTACAGAGGAACCAAAGTTGAGAATTACGATGAAAATCTTTGCTTTCACACATATTCGATAACCACGTGAAAAGACAGAACCTTAGCTATAGTTGCCTACAGGTCACAAAATTCCCACAGGATGTTTAAATCTTAAGAGCACTCCAGTCCCAAAGCCCTGCTTCCACGAATGCTGGACATTTGCATCAAAGGATCAAGGCAGCACGGAAGCACCCACTTCCCTCTAACTATCTGGTGCCAGCTTCTCTACATGGGTGTTTTCATTCGGACCTCACCACGTACTGGTAACAGTGAATTCAGGCTTTACCACTGCTACTTGGAGTGTACCAAAACTATTAACCAGGAAGCTAGGACACATGCATCTCTCAGTTTCTACCGAGACAGAGATCTCCCATGGGCCATTGGGCAGCAGTCAGAATTTACCATCTTAGAGTACATCCCCCTACAACCACCACAAGGAAAAACCACAGAGATTAGGAAATCAGCACTTGTTTTATATGTTTCATTAATTCAAGAGTCTAAACAGAGGATAAAGATTCCACATGCCCCATTGGAGAAATAAGGATGACATTTGGAAATACCTAACGTTGCAAAAGCAGTTCATATTAACACGTCAGAAGTCTGCCAGTCCAAAAGCAGAGCCAGCCACACTCTCAGGTGTATTTCCAAAGCTTACTATGTACTTCATGCCCTCTATAACATAGTCAAGTCTCTTCCCCAGACACATCAGATAAGGGAAGAAGTACTCAGACTACACACCCCCACCACTCCCAGGTAAGAAGCAAGCAGCTCAGGTCCCCTTTCATTCTGCTCGTGTATTATCTCCATCAGAGCTCATGGCCTCAGGGACTGTCGGAAGGAGGCGATTGCTCTGTGGAGTCAGTATGCAAGTCCTTCCTCCACGCAAAATGTAGTTGGACATAGAGAGCCATATTTTTCCACCAACACAGAATCACAACAGCCCAAGGTTTTTAGGGAAGGGTTTTTTTCTTAAACACCATGATGGCTACTTGGCCTGTGTCAGCACTAAACAAGGCAGGGACATCCCAGAGGATGCAGCAAAACCAGTTGATAAACAATGGCAATAGTTATTACAGTACTGAAAATAATCCAAAATTCACTCTGCTTACTTATTTTGGGTTCTGCACTAAAGGGCAAATTCCAGCGGTTAAATTCCAACACAGAAACCTCTGTCTGAGAATGATCTCTGAGGAGGTAGTTCCTGTTTGGGAAGCCCAGAGCCCTCACCTCCACTGGCTGCTGCAGTCAGGTACAAAGAGGCATTTTCTTAGAACTTGTTTTGAAACTACCTTAGACCCTTTCAAGTCGTTACAATGCCACAAACCCCGTCAGAACCTGACTGGCAGCTTGTTCACATCACAAGACTCCGGCATTGTGGTCTCTGCTTTGAAATCTAATAATGCACATAATTGTATTTTGCATTAGCTTTAATTTTCAAGTGGTATTGCTACATAGCACTTCCCGGAGTACATTATAGCAATTGAATGCAACTACAGAAATGTCCATTCCAGGAGAGAAATCAAACACAAATTTTTCAGTAGAAACAGATGGATATAGAGTCTGAGACGATGGCTGTCACAGGAACACCTCAGACCAAGTCAGTACACTAAGACTGCTGATGCCTCAGCATATAATGTACTTGTTTTGCAAAAGGACAGTGACACTGATGAGTTTGGGGTAAAAGTGCACCCTCATTAGCTCACTTAAGTTTCTTCCACGCATCAACATCATCTTAGCTTGATTTAGGCTCAGTCATGACTGATCAGCCCTCTGGATCATTAAGTCACTGTGTTTTCATGCTGTTACATCAGCTACTACACATGTGAAGGAAACACAGATTAGATTTTATTGATGCTTTTCATAATATTGGTACGTGTCCATTGAGCCAGCCAAGCGAGATAACAGGTCTTCATTGCCTCCCATGGGAAGAGTTTTGACTTCATAATTAGCAAGAAGTGATTGTAATGATCTTTCTCTTTTTTTTTTTTTTTAAGTGAATATGGCATCCCAAAATAATGACTTGCAGAAAGCCACAACACACATACTTCCAATCACAGGCAACTTTAGCATGCAGAACCGTAGCACATGAGCTGTTCTTTCAGATCCTGTCATGAGGAGCTAATGTGGGTAGATCTGTCACCCAGATTTCCCCAGGATGTATTTCTGGAAATATAAATAATACTGTCTCTTATACACAGCATCCAGCAATTTTTTAACTGAAACAGGCTGGTTTTTGTTCCAAAACTTAGTGGATAATTTCCACAAGATTTCAAATATAACTACCAGACAAATGAAGAGGTAGGTCCAAAAAAGATCCTTCTCTTTTAAAAGGCAGAATTTACTCTGCCTTCTGCCTTGCTCCTGGAAAAATATCCTGCATTTTCCAAAACTTGCGGAAACAGTATCAAAGATGGATTTATTCACATTCCTCCCTATAAATATACACTACTGCCCTTACCCAGCATATTCCAGACATTCACCTTTGTTTTATCGGGTTTTTACATATATCTATGCATATAAGAAATATTCCAGGAATATTAGATATACTTAAGAGGTTTATGGTTTCATGGTCTTACCTTCTATGTTAAAAAAAGTCCAGTGCTAATTATTCCTTCTAAAAAGATTTTTTAAAATATTTAGTTGTTAGAAAAACCTGTTCTAGCAACATGCCTCAGAGAGCTAAAAAAAAAAAAAATAATCATGTTAAAAAACAACAAACAAACCAACCCCACAACTTTGTTTTTCAGCCCTGGTATAATTACTCAAAGATACCACTTAAGCCTGATTATTATCTCTGTGGATTCTTTCTTGCTCAGACTGATTACCAACATCTGAAAATCCAGGAAAGTCCATCTGAAACTCTCAGGATGTGTCACATTTTTCTGTTCCCTGATCTGAAGGGCAGAGGGGAGGGAGCCTCCAAGGTTTTCAGTTATTGCCACTGCAAATGTCTGGGAATACTTGAGCAACTGTAAAGTCTTCTTCTTGAAAACATTTTGTCTCGGTAACATTAAGCCGCTAAGTATTCCAGGTATCAAATATGGCCTGTGTGAATTCAGAACGTACAAAAAAAGTCTGTGTTAGTTGCTTAGCTGCAATAATCTAGATTACAGGATTTAAGAGATATTCTACTGATTCTACCATATTTTCTGTGGTTCAAGCTTCAACTTCTGCAGTGCTTGTTTCCTCAGCAAGCCCAGAAAGTAGCTGTAATTTATTCAGCTTGACCCCTCCTCAAGATTTACAATTATACATATCTTCGGCAATTTTCCCCAGGAGATCTTTTGTTTCTTCAACGTGAAAACATCCATTCACATCAGAAGCAAAGTCAGTACACTTTATTATCCATTAGACAATCTGAATATGATTCTTCTACTAAAGGCTGTGACTGCAGGCAACCATCTGGGCTCTGGGCACACAAAGGGCTGTTCGGAGGGTGCAGGCACAGAAGCGCCATGGGGATAGGGAAGTGTGCACCACACAAAGGCACCTGATTGTCTTTGGTTTGCGGGGGGGTGGTGTTTTGAGGGTGCCATATGCATCTAATCAGAGGATTAAGCACCAGGGAGGCAGCCCTCGGATGGCAGACGTCAGCTCCGGCAAGGACAGATGGTGAACAAAGGTGAAAAGTACACAATACGCGTGGGCCAGCTTGTCCAGGAAAGCAGTTCCACTCCTCAATTAAAACGTGTTACAACTCTTGTGACAGCCCATGTTGCAAAGTGAAAGTGTATCATTGTCTTTATTGGACTGTCACACCTCCAGGGCTACTTTCCAGAGCAGGAGGCCTCTCCGTCAGCATGTTCTCTGGAGCATCACCTGCCCCACCTGGGACAACGCGCAGGGCTGAGAATCACGGAATGGTTTGGGTTGGAAGGGACTTCAAAGATCATCTAGTTCCAACCCATCAGATTTATAAAGTAACAAGTTGCCCTCCAACAGAGGTTTTTTTTCACAGAATCAGCTCATGTTTCCATATACCTGGAAAGAATTGTGTTCAGCAGCATAGCACCAGACATAAGGGCCAGTTTGAGGGACTGTCCAAGCAGCACATCCTCAGTATTCATGGTACTGGCTGGGCATGAGCTCCCTGGAACATCCAGGTGCCTCCAGCAGCAGCAGGCACAACTGGGTGCTTGCTTCCAATGGGACGTCAACCTCCAGTGCAGCTCCCCCACCCACCGGCCCGGAGTAAGTGGAGCAGGAAGGAAAACCAACCCGTCATCCTCACCACAAGTCTTCGGGTGGCTGGTACTCGGTGAGGCAGGTCAGAGGGGCTGGGAACCACATGTACCACCCACCTATTCCTGGACGGAAATGGTCTTATATGGATACCCTACGCTACGCAGGAGGAAAGCAACGCACAGCTTGAGCACACAGTCACGGGAGGCATCGGTGGAGGGTGTGCAGGAAGGTTTCGCTCTGGTCTGCTAGTTTTAGGACTTTGGCGTTCCCTTTAAAAGCTGGTACAAGAGAGCTGGGGTGGGATATTCAATCCTTCCCTCCAGAAATAATTCAGGACCGTGGGCCTCTCTCCCCCAAATATTTACAGTGGGATGCTGAAGTGAACCACGGCCACGCCAGCTGTCGCCGGGGCAGTCACCCACAGAAGCCGAGCTGGGGCTGAGAACAGGCTGCTCGAGGAGCTCTGTAATTGCATGCGAGGGAAATTGTAAGTCAGCAGCTCTATCATTACACTGTAATAATATCCCTACGATGCAGAAAGCTCGATTCAGAGATGCACTTAAATAGTATGTTGCCAAACTGCATTCACTTTGGTAAATAAATGAATCCTAGCTCAAATTAAACATCCCTTAATCAAACCACAGTATTACCACATGGTTAATTAGAGGCTTTTTTTAATTTAAAAAAAGTTATTTAATGGACAAGATAGCAGGCTTTCAGAAGTTATCTATATGCAGCTAGCTATTTATTGTATAGCTCTGATCTCCCATCCATATAAATTGCTGCTGCAGTTGCTACACACTTCAAAAAGCTTTTAACTTGAGTTCTTTAGATTAACACAAAAAATCAACTTTGACAAGATCCTTCACAATTTTCTTAGGTTAAAAAGAAAGTCCTACGTACAAGATGCATAAAGCTTCTTCCTTTTTTCTTTTTTAAACAAACATAAATCACACTTTGTCAAAAATGGATTCCATATCTAGAAGATGAAAGGAGGAAGATGCTACAGCAATAGGAAAACCATCAAAAGGCATGTTCAGTAAAGGAGGCACTCGCCAAAGAACATTTATTTAAAGCGAACTATATTGTTCAACCGGTGAGCTCAGAATCATCTTTCACTTCAGCAAGCTCCTAAGGCACTAACTCTTTTTCTTCCAAAGAGTAAGCTTCTGGATTTGGGTCTTTGCAGGGGGGTTGGATTTTCTTTGCTTTTGGCTTTCAAGGAGCAGGTGTTTGTTTTATTATTTAAATAACTGCTTGTTTGCTTTTGAAACATCTGAAATCTTGCTATTGAGAGATGGTTCCATGTGAATGCATTTCTCTGCTTGGACTGCTAGGTAGTTACACTCGACTGTGAATAAGGAACTTAGGGGAAGTTCTCAGCTTTATCCTGAAAATGGATCCAGATAATCGGGAAAAAAAAAAGGAAACCCAAAACCAAAAAACAATCCAACCAACGTTTCAAAATGTCAGTTCATCTATATATATTTACAGATTTTCACTACAGCAAAAACGTTTGTTCACTACACAAAACTGGTGATATTTCTCCTCATTAAAATAAAAAATAACCTAGGAATAAAAAATGACACCTTCAAAAAATTCCAGCTAAGAAAAGGCCCAATTCAAATCTACAGGCTTCTACTTATAACAGAAACATTTTTGATTCCATCAGTAAAGACACACTATTTATGAGATTACTAAAATACAGATATTAAACATATCTATTAAAATTTGAATTAAATAATTTTAAGATCTCATTTGTCATTAAGACCTGACTTAATTATATAACATTGAGACCATGAGACATGTAGCTTAAAATGTTGATGGCAAATAATTGAAAAACTTTAAGTGTAGCACCCATTATAACCAAGTTGAGCCACAAGAAATAGAAAAGTAGCCAAACCGTATTTAAAAAAAAAAAATCTTAAGCATCATTTAGCCAAATAAGGCATCAACTTTATTTTCATGACAACATAGCAAAATTCAGGCTCTAGAAAATTACTATCTGGAAGAAGGAAGATTGATTGATTGATTAATAACAATTTATGCTGCTGACAACTGAAGTCGTAATTTGAAGTAGAATTGCTTTGAGAATATGGAAATTTAAAATAAAATAATTGAGATTTGGCACCTGAAATATGTTATGAAGCTGACTATAAATCAAATGTATTTTTAGGGCCCCTTAAGCCATATCAAATTAAACCTGGTAGAACTGCAGCTAGGTACATGTAGTACTATCCTGCCATAAAGGTATAGCTCAGGAAAGATGCTTGTGAAAAACACGCTGATAGGGAAATTTTGTTATTGTTCATTTCTTCAAAAGCAGAGAGATTAATACCTGTTAGTTGTATCAGTAAGCAGCACTAAAACAATGACAGGATTAACGAATCTTCAAGACAATGTGCCAAAGTCTTAATTAATGTAAAACTCCAGTGGAATCAGGTTTGGCAAATACTGAGGAGCAGTTTTAATAGTTGTGCAGTTCAGGCTCGGATCTTCCCCTCTTCCATTCAGCTCTGTCAGCCAGAACCACTGCAGCTCTGGCTCAGCCAAACACCTCAGGAAGGTCATAAATCACAGAATCATAGAATGGTTTGGGTTGGAAGGGACCTTAAAGATCATCTAGTTCCAACCCCCCTGCCACGGGCAGGGACACCTTCCACTAGACCAGGTTGCTCCAAGCCTCATCCAGCCTGGCCTTGGACACTTCCAGGGATGGGGCATCCACAGCTTCTCTGGGCAACCTGTCCCAGTGCCTCCCCACCCTCTCCGGGAAGAACTTCTTCCTGTTACTGAATCTAAATCTACCTTCTTTCAATTTAAAGCCATTGCCCCTTGTCCTGTTGCTACAGGCCCTTGTAAAATGTTCCCCTCCAAGGTCACCAAGGGAGGGGACAGAGGGAAGAAATCTCCAGGGAGCATAAATAATGCATGCAGCCTCCCATCCTACAAACCGTGAATCTAGCGGAAAGTAATTTAGCTAAGGCTGAATGTTGCTCCTCCACACTTTTAAGGACAAAACCCTTTTTAAAGACTAGTTCCAAGGGCAACAGACAACAAAGACATTTCCAGAAGTGTGTTCTCATTACTGCTGTGCTTCAAGCGAGCCAGGAAAGTCACTGCTGACCTTGAGCCAACAGAGAGGAGAAAGTCTTGTAAGGGAAAAACCATCTTAACTAAACAACCCAGAGGAAGTTCTCCTCGTTTCCTTTGCCATCTGTCCTTCCAGGCCTCTTCTGCAGAAGTGAAGTTCTGCTCTAAAAACTATTATTACAAAACTATTACAAACTGTCAGGACAGGCAGACTTGTTTTATAGGTAGGCTCATTTGAAATGAGTGTCAGACTTGCCACGAATATGAGGAACATTTGTTTGCACAAGTACTGCTCTTAAAACATGTAATGAAAATTCTACTATGCAGAAAACCAAAGTTAATCATAACTCACTACACATGGGGCAACCGATAACCACTGAATAAACAAAATCTAGATTAAAGCACGTCACTGAGATTAAAATCTTGTATGGAGCAACCTTTCCACTTCAGCAGGTTCTCACACTGTCATGACTCAGTGGCGTTAGCAAGTATGTTTATAAAATGAGCTCATCAAAAGCTCTGCAGTTCTGAAGAAGCCTGACTGCCGAGGTGTGGTTCGAAGTCCAGAGCCCAGGGTGTTCAAAACCAGGGCAGCCAGCGCTCCCATCCTTTTACGGAACGCTTGCCCACGGAAGAGAGCGCAGAACAGGCAGGAGTGTGGATTGACAGGGTGCGACTGGATTTGTTTGCCCCTGTAGAGTCATACCCACTAGACACAAAGGAGGATAGTCCAGTGCTTACTTCTTTAACTTCATGTGCCGAAATTAGTCTCCTCACCTCACAACCCCATACCAAGACATGTGTGGGGTGTCTCCTATGTGGATATATTGGCGTAGTCCCCCAGAGAGCAATTAGAGTTAAATTATGTTATAAATCACCTCCTGGGGGTACCTATGTCTTACTTCTAACTATGGAGGAATCCTCCGAGCCTCAATTAGGAGTCTAAAGATAGAAGCTCTGTACTACAGCATGAATACACTGTAATTTCACCCTCAACCTATGGAACACTCATTTCCCCACATAAATCAGAAAACATCCCAAAATACACCACCAGCTCTGCAGATATTAAGGAACAGAAATCCATAACCCAGAGAGCGTTTTGCTTTAGTAATCCTTAATGCTTTTCCCAGACACCGATTAAACCTGAATACTCAAAAATAGAACTATTTCCTGAGAGGCTGAAAAGACTGAAGTCAGTACATGAAAGCTTTCAAGTACTTACATAGTCTCCCAAAATATGGTAAAATCATCCAGCTACTGTATTACATGACATTGCACAACTGTGAAAAAAATGCCGAACGGCTGTAATCCACGCTTAACAATTTGGGAAGATCTTGTCTGAATTGCTGCCAGGTTTAGATTATTTACACATGATCAAGAATTTGTTTTGCTTTTGACTCCTTCCTGCTTAAAACAAAGGCTGCATTTCTTATCACTACAGCAGCCACAGAGCTGTCACCTTATATTTTTTTAATTAACTACTAATAAGAGGAGAAACTTGTGAATCAAAAGGTCTTCATGATAATAGTTCATGAAATACCTTAGAGGTTCAAAAAAGAAAGCAAAAAGAAAACGAGCTGCGTTAAGTATAGTGCTCTTTAGCTAACCATTTTTAAAAATTTTTTCTTGTAAAAATATCCATATCTAAAGATATAACCCAGACAAGAAATATATATTGGTCTCTAGCATAACTTGGTGATAAATGGACATCCATGGCAAATACTCTTGTTTATAAACATGCCTTTCCAGATTTTCTGCATTTGTGTCACCTCATTTGAACTACCAGAGCAATGCCAAATACCTTATTTGCATCCAAGTAAATGACACAACTCTGTCCTCATCCTTGTTACTTCACGCAGATTATGATCTTTATCACCCCTTATCGCTTCACCATTAATTTTTAAAAACTGCAAATGAGGCTGCAACACTCATTGTACTGTCAAGATAACAAATTGCAACGTCTGCCCTTAGCCTCACGCACCGGGTCAGTGGAAGGACTAGCCATCTGCACAGGCCTTTAAACAATGAAGTATACGGAGGTGTCTTCTTTATCACAAGTTCAACAATAAAAAATTTTCAATCTCATTTTTGAACAGTTCAGAACTGCATTTTACTTTATGGCAAGGATTCTTTCAATAGCAAAAAGTGTTTCACTTTTGCAGTAACATGTAACCTGCCATTTCGGGTTGAGGACTCATCTGAATATTTTACTGTTAAAAAGTTTTTTTCTGATCAAAGAAACGCCCTCGGACATCGTGGTGAATCCTCAAGAGCCAACCGCCACGACTGCGCACAGCCCAGTCCACAGCAACTCTTCCCCTGGCAGGAGGCAGCAGCAGAGCGAGAGGCAGCAGGCTCGTCTCTTGGAGCGATTCAAACGTGTCCTACCTTCGAACCCGCACGTATGCCCTACCATCCAACCCCCAGATGTGTCCTTCTATCCCACGCTGAGCATGACCATCCAGCAGACACCAGTCTCTGCTTATCCACATACTCCCGCATATGTTTCTCAAGAGCAAGATGACGAAACTCTCTCGTTATGCTGGCAGCACACTGAATTCGAGCTGTGTGTGATCAAAACGTGAGCCTTTTACCCACACCTTCTCGTTAGACCCAATTCTGCAGCTGAGTGAAATCAAAACTCTCCCATCTGGAAAAAACCCAACGAAAATCCCTGAAGTCCCTGCTCTCTGCCAGCCACCAATGCCTTCTCTCTCCACCACCACTGATGCCTTCTGTACCCGGAGAAAAGCCAAAGCTTACAGAAAGTAAGTTTTAAAGGATTTTCCCCTCTCCCCATTTTTTATTTTTTTGAAAGTTATATTACTGCCAAAAAAATGACAGAAAGGTTTTGCTTATCCACTACCACTCATAGAGGGGGAAAAAAAGCCCCTGTCCTACAGTTTAACAGACTTTCCAAAAATTATGCCCTGGGAGGTATCAATTTCCTCAAAGATCTTTCAGAAAATCAGGTTAATGCAATCTTGGAACACGTATTCGAATGCCTTATTCACTGGCGTGTAGTTATGGTATGTCACCTGTGCAGAAGAGCAGGAGATTCGCTGGGCATCCCATTCCCACGTTACCATGCTCACTGAGCTTAGAAAAGCAGCTTCCTAATGTTTATGGTAACACTGTACTGCATAAGCTACTGAAACGTATTCTCTACTACACTTTCACATAGCAGAAAGGGGAAGGGTAAAAAGTTCTTCATAGAGAAGGGGTGTGTGTGTGTGTAAAAATTCTGAAACAAGCATTTGGAATTTGCATCCAAAATCTGCTTGATTTAACACAGCATCTCAAATCTGGGTTTCTTTTATACTACAAAAATAGTTTTCATATTTATTTATTTTAGGGGGAGCACTCAATTTACTTAGAACAAAGACATCTGTGTTGCTGTGCTTCTAAAACAAAGCTTGACTTATAAAATGTGATTAAAATTTCTAAGTGCTAAGAACTACCCTTTGACTTTAAACTTTTTCATGCCTTTTTTAAGATAGTCTGACACAAAGACTAGATTGTTACAACATTTTCTTTTGAAACCCTCTGTGTGGTGTGTAAAGCACCATGGAGATGTTTTTTTTTCCAGGGAGATGACAAGAAGTGAAATTGTAAAAGAAAGAGAAAGGACTTTGAGAAAAAGAAAGTAAAATATATCAAAATCACTGGGTTTGGGGGTTTTGGTTTGGTTTTGCATGATTAAGTGAAAATGGAAGTCAGTCTCAGCAAGTCTATAGTTTCATCTCTGCTCCATTTCAACTGTCCTAATCACACAGATCTCCAGACCAATTTAAGGCCCTGTGCTGTTGTCTGGGGTGATGATACATCATCAGCCTTCATACGAATGGTGAAGGCCAAATCCCAAACACTCTGCGCACGAGCATGTTCTAACATGCACACAAACAGGACTATCATCTCAGGAAAAAGTAAAAATAGCACCCCCCACCCCACCCCATGATTCTGAAGGGACTTCCAAATACTCCAGTTGTGACTGCCTGGAAACGACACCGTTCTGCCACACTATTTGTGGGGCAATAACTGAAGAAATTCCGAGTTCTCAGGTTTGGCTTTAGCTCTTTCCCCACCCCCCACTCCTTTCTGTCTTTGCATGTGAAAGACTCTCTATGCTTGAGAAAGCTTCAATGCTTGAGTGTACATAGCTGTGGAACAGGTCAAAATAAGACAATGTTTGCAGCTATCCTTTTTGACTAATAAGACCACAGAAGCAATTATTAATTCTCACTTTTAGGTTTCCACTTCACTGAAAGACAAGGCCGAGGACAATCCATATAATTTAAAAATAGAAAGAAGTTTGTTACGTATTGCTCAGGCTACTCCTCCTGTTCTACAGTGGTCTATACTTAACTTACTTTACTTACCATACCATACTTTAGCATATTCTAGCTATACAGACCTCCCACCTCATCTCCACACAGTGCCAGGTAATGTTTTCTACCTTCTCCACTCATTGTTGGAAATCAGTAAATTAGTGTAATCAAAGATCCCCCTATACATCCCATGAATTTTATATAACTGGAAAAACCACACGCACTCCAAAAGCCCTAAACTTCTGTTGTTCATTCTTTCTCACTTACCCCCAATCCTACTCTTGGTGGCTTTGTAAATCAACCAATTTCCAACACGGTCTTTGCAGAAAGCGTGTCAGATGTGTGAAGCTCCTGAGTTTTTGCCCATCTCACCCAGCATGAAATACATCAGCAAAAAAAGTACAGTCGTGCAAGTTTTAACTCACATGCTCTAGTCAGAACTGACCTCGGCAAAATATTCAGTCAGCTGTGCTCAACGTTCTCTGTCCCCCCTTCTTCCCATACTAACACTGAAATAAACACGCCAATGTACTCCTAGCAAAACCATCTTACATGTTAGAGGAGCCCAGTATGGAGTACCTTACTGCTCTTCTTTCCAAGTCCCGATTTTCATCTGCAAAAATAATCTAAGAATGGGAAAATCCTCCCATGAACTTCTCTTGGATCAACAAGAGCCATTTCCCCCCTTCCCCTTCTTCTGAGCGAGGTGGTTCAACACAAGCCCCACCCTGGCAGCCAGACAATAAAGCTGCAAATAACTTATTCTGATCAAAGCCCCATCTGCTTGGCAGCAGCAATTCAACTGCACTTGTGGTTTTTGTATGGCTGCAGCTTCGGAATTGAATGATCCTTTCATTTAGATGGAAGTTTAAACAAAATATGGTAATTAGCAGCAACCACTGTGGCTTTCATGGCTACTGTCTACAAAGACATCTCTAATAAAAGGACTTTCCCCGCTTTCCCATCTAATTACACAACATTGTTGAACAATACAATTTAAATTTAAATCAGGCAGCTCTTTTGCTTTAAATCAGTTAACAGACTTCCTGCCTTACACCACCTATCCGACTGTAGAGACTGTGATTAAAAAGAAGAATTCCACCTCAAAACCAGCTCACTGAATTTTGTTTCATCTTCCCGGGAGGAATACGGCTGAGGTTGGTAACATTTAGCACTGATCTTACTACCATAAAACTACCTATCTGCCTTTTGAAAGGAAAGCAGGATTTAGCTTTAAAACCCAGTTGGGTTAAAAAAAAAAAAAAAAAGAAAAAAAGAAAAAATCAGACGTTATAGCATTGCAATTTTATGACATAATAAAAGATGCCAGCGTGCAATGATGAATGTTTTTAATGAGACCCTCACAATGCTGTAGTCAATAAAAATCTTTATAGGCACAATCCTCAGCGATATAAACAAGATGAAAATTAGTTTATTTTAACCACTACCAGTTTTTGTTTAGCTACTATAATCCCTCATTACAATAAAAATCAATGGTGGAAAATTCAATCGTACAAAAAGGAGTATTTTTGGCAAATGATGCTTTACAGACACGCTGTGGGGCACTGGGCTGGACCTCACAGGGAAGCCCAGGTGGGCCTGCCTAGCACTTGGGCTGAGAGGGCAACCCCGGGGTGTCACAGCAGGTGCTGTAGAAAACAGCCAGTGTCCAACACTTAGTAAACATTAGCCCACAAAAACTGCTTGAATGGAAAGCCTTAATCTGGCCCCATTACTGCTGATGAGCTGATAGGCAGGAATAAAATACTCTTCTAAAGCCTCTGGCTGGGGCAGGGATTTGGACACCTGAATTCCCTCAGGCTGCTCTGACAACTCCAATCTAAAGATTTATCCGCAAGACTTTACTTCCCACCTTCTATCTGCCAAGAGGGACAGAGGGCAGGCAGACCAAACCTACCCGGGGAGCCACGTATCTCAGTAGTATGAGTTACAATTCGAGGGAACGGTTTTACTCTCTATGTAACGAGTCTGACACGTTTGTGAAAGTCATTTTTAGAAATATAACTGGAAGAGAAAGCTCCAGACGGGTAAGCGCCATCCTCCAGTAGCTCCGAAACAGCGAGAGTAACACAAGGCACCAAGAGAGGAAAACTCTGTATTTAAATAACATCATCTACTCTACGTTCCCCAAACAGCTAAATCCCGAACAGACTGGGAACTGGAATACAGACAGACAGCATTCCTCACTTACATCCTGTTGTAGAGGTGAACAGTAAAACAGAGCAAGTTCAAATAGAAGCTCTGTGTTAAATCCAACTCGACGGTCCCTGCTTTTAATAACCGTTCCGAGGAAGTGGTGTCCCACCCAAACACCTTGGGCAGCCCAACTTGGAAGCCCCCTTGTCCCAGCCTGCAGTACAGCTACTCTCATCAAGCAATTATTTCCTCCTCTTCCCGGCCTGAGCTATTATTCCCCTCCAGCCCCGAGAGCAGGCTCCTTCTCCAGGTTTGTTGCCCAGGAAGAAGGTGTGTGGATGTTTCTCACCCGACACTTAACAGGCAGCTCCCCTACCAATGCACCTAAGCTAGCCCTGAAACACAAGCTCTCTCCCGCCTTCCACTGAAAATAAAATTAACGTATTGCCAATTTTGGAGAGAAGTGGCAAAAAGCATGGAAAATGAAAATGCTACTTGTCAGGGGACTGCTTGAGAGACATTGAGCTGTCCCCTAAGCAAGGAGAGCGTACAGCAATCTTAAACTCTGCAGCAGACAAAAATAGGAATTCTCACCATAAATTACTACCTTCTTCAGAGTTATTTTGCCTGTGGCTTCTTGGTAATATAGTAAGGTACATTTAGAAATAGTCAATTCAAGGTTCATGAATGATTAATAAGCTTTCATATTATGTGATCCTGATGGCTATCTCCACTTTAGGGGAAAACATTTTACACAAGATACAATACGCCATCCGATACCCATAAGGCTCTGAAACAGCAGAGATTTTCCAATTCCCCTTTAAACATCCGTGAGAATTCTATAACATCTTTGTATCTATTCCCCTCACGTCACACAACCTTTTTCATGGCACCTTTGCGTGTGACATGTGTCTGGGTATAGTTTCTTAAGGTATCTTACCAAGTTACCATTTTATTTAACCTGTGATACAAATACATCTTTAAAGGTTGTATTTCTTAGTAGGAATGCTGCCAAATATTGTGATTTTAAATGTCACAAGGAGAAGACTGCATTAACTTTAAAATGGCGTGTCATGTGCACGTTACCGAAAAATGACCCGCACACAGGAAAGTATTTGCCAGTTGCGCAGCCACTGTCATGCCGGGTAAACTGCAGGGGATTTCATCATGATACAGCGATTTTGGTTGGACTTTAACTTGAACCTTTCAGCAAAGAGTGTTTGCTGAAAATATTACTCCTAAGGAAAACTGAAATATCCCCAAAAATAGGAAAACCACTCCCACTGCCATGGCTGCAGCCACACAGGCTCAGAGCTCCAGCGCAAGCAGAAACACACCCACACACTACACAGCAGCTTCCAGACACACAGGGAGAGCGACGCATCCCTAGGGAGGGATTCCCAGGGTGGGACTGGGACCACTGGTCCTGCTTCAACACGGCTGACTCAACCTGTGCCCATGCTGCCCGCACATTTCAGCTTCTGCTCCTGGTACTGGGGCCGTTGGGCCATCGCTCTGCCTGGCCTGCGAGGGTTGGGAAACCAAGAACCGCTTTTTCCTAGAGAGCTCTAGCATTACCAAACATACACATTAAATTTAATACAAACTTGCTAGTCGTGTAGCTGTGTCACCTCTTTTTTAGTTTTACTCTTTCTTTATATCAAAACAAAATGTCTGGGATTTTTTATGGAAAGTGACCCACAAAACCAAGATACATATTGAGCCTGAAAGCTCACATTGGCAGTCCTGGGACTAAACGAGTCCTGAGGAGATACAGGTAATGATTTTGTAGTATTTAACCCTCTTGAAAAAGACTTCTGAAACCCATCACCAGGAAAAAAGAGGCTCTGATCCTTAGGAAAGGCGATTCTCACGAAATCAAGTTCCTGCTGCAGCAGCCAGGATGTATTCATACCCACCATAAGTGTAGGTGTCTATTCAAGGTTTCTTCAGACAGAGGAAGCTTTACTTTACAATTCCTATTTTTGCAATGTTTCCCACCCTTCCCAGAATAAGGTAACATCCTATCTAATGCCAATCTCCTATAGACAGACCAGCTACTACCAGCCATTAACACACTCCCATCTGCAAGTCTGTGAGGGGACCTGATGGAAATCATAGGCAACAGCTCCCAAGGGAAAACATGAATACACAGGCTGTAATAAGACTGCATGGAAGGTATTTGTCGAGGGTACCATGTTTACATGAAATGTAGTTGCAATTACGCAAAGCCATTATTATGAGTACTTTTTCCCAATAAACGTCCTTACTTTAAGAACTGTATATCTCACTGCAGTACATACAGATAAGATCTTGCTTTTAAAACCAAGCACAGAAACCTTTCAATGGAATATGAATTTAATTTTATAAAATGGTGAATAGTTTATTTGGGGTTTTTTTCCAGTGGAAAGCAGAAACAGGCCTACCTTCCCCTCCCCTTCTCCATTAGTGCCATTCATTGATCAGTGCACCTACCAATCAAGCTGTCCCTCAAAGGACTGGTCAAAACTCAGCCCGTCAATACACAGGCAACTGCATCATCAGCAGTGACCCGACCTATTCGGACCTGGATGAGAATTGAATATTTCTGGGTATGGTTACAGATATGTAGAATTATTAGTGGAAATGTTAACAGTTTTCTGAAGATGTAGATACACACACGAAAAGCCACTTGTCGCTTTCTATGCAGGAAAAGCACTCTCAGATCCAGTTTGCCTTCCTTTGCATTAACATACAGATGGTTACAGCCCACCAGGTCTCCTGTGCTTGTTGCAATGATTGTATTAAGCTTGGCAGACAAAATGGATTAGCACAGGTAGCAGGAATAGGCAGCGTTTCAATTTGATCAAGGGATAATAAAACTGTTTCTTGTAAAATGTCATTAAAGCATCTTACAGGAAGATCTGTTATCAATCCTAAAGCATAAACATCACATTCACAGCCACAGCAAACTCTAGCCAACGCTAGTGTCACATTATCATCTACACCACCATCGGAAAGCGCATGACTGTGTGGTCTTCTCACCTTTAAATGTCTGCTTAACGCTGGCAGAAGGATCTTCCCGCAGTGAATTGAAAGGATTTCTCCAGGCTTTCCGCAACTGAAGTCACTTGCCTTCGGCCTGATGCCTTACAACACAGCACGGGCATACAATAATCCTTCAGAAAAGCACTGCCTGTCCTGTCTTATTATTTAAATATTGAAAGGCAGATAAGTATCCCACTTAAAAGAGACAGGGCTTAATCTGTAAACACTTCAAAGGGATCTCTAATGAGTTGGCTTTAACTCATCTTTCTTCATTTTAACTATAGCTTTGATGTTCTCCCTAATCTTCATCTAACCCTGCGCTCAAGAACACATAATCACGCAAGAGGTTTTGAGAATATAACACGTGCAACTGACATACCAAATAGAAGTCACGAGGAGGTTAGACCTGGCCATCTCACGTACTTGAGAAGTAAAAGAGGCTCCTGTGTGCCACACTTCTGCTGACAGAGCTCCTCACATGTGGGACTATTTGGACGACAAAAAAGGAGAAAACAAAGGTGTGATGGTGCTTGGCCACACCTGGCAATGGTAACATCACCTGTAGATGCGGGGAAGCATTTGCATCATGACTTTGTGAACTTGCCACAGGCAGGTTTTTCTGTTTCCTCATGAATCTATCTGTTATTCTACTGAGAGATTTAAAATCAATAGTATATGCAAATAGTGGGCATTTCTAGTGGACTAAAAGTTTTTTTTAAAATGCAAAGCAGACCCCGAGTAAGCTAAATCTCACAGTATCAAAACACACATGGAATGAGGATTACATTTACTCCAAAAGTATTTCTTATAACCCGATTCTACTGCAGTCCTATGTGGAATGGAAAATTAGCGACTGTTTTTAACTCTCCAGAGAAGCTACTTGCCAGTGTAAATACATTTAATAAATGTTATTTCTGGATCATGTATTAAATATCCACACTACTAAAAAAATGGCACATATGCACTAAGATTGTAAGACTAAATACTAATAAGTAGTAGCACTACTGTTAACTACTGACCAAGACTACGTAATAGGGTGATATTCTAAAGCATTACCATGACGTTTCCTCTTAGGGAAATAAACTGCATATTTGTAATCAGGTGTGAGTTTCAGAGATGAAGGGTTCAATGGCTGCGCCTTCCCAACAGATGAGTCTAAAGGGCAGAGCAAAAGATTTGCTGAACAATTGAGTTCCTGCTTTGCCTCTGAGTGAATCACGCATCATTTACTCCCTGTGAGTGCTGACAATCCTGATTTCTCAAATGTTTAGAAACCATAGGGCTCTTTGCAGAGACATTAACCAGTTTCTTTTCCTGCTACTTAGTCTTAAGCAGTTATTTCAGTCCTCAGAAATGTAAACACTTTCATAGCTTGCATGCAAACTCCCCTACCAGTTACACCCCAGGTAAGAGCATGGAACCAAGAGTAGTTACGCAAGAGGAGACACCAAGCAAAGGATACCTTACTGCTGGCTAGATTAGGAGGGCAAACAGGGGATTTGGCTCTATGACAGCTCAGGTAGTAAACCAGCTAGCATGCCAGCTCTGCACAGCATAACCAGAGTACAGTTAAAAGCAAGTTACACAGCTGCCTACACACTGAAAGCGTGCTGTTAGTAAAGTGCTCTCTATCGGACAATCTCCGAGTTTAGGATGGAAAAGTCTAAAAATAGTTTCAAAGCAGTGAGACATCCAAGTCAGTGCAAGCGCCTTTCTCCATTTGATGCTTCATGTATAAGCCCTATGTCAAGCCGCACGGCAGTGTAATGCTGCTGTTTACCTACGATCTGCACTGGGTGGATTATAATGCCCCCAGTAATTCAGAGACTTCATCTAAGCACTGAAGAGAGGTCACTTTTTTATTCCCCAGGAATTCAGATGGCTTTGGAAAGTGGTGGCAATAAATTGGCAAAAACCTCAAACAAAACCAAACCAACCAACCAACCAAAGCAAGCTACCTCTTAACTGCACCACCTGCAGTGGTGGAAGGAAAGGTGGAAGGAAGAAGGAAAACGAGACTATTTAAACAATATATTTTTACCTAAAAAGTGAACAAAAGAAATTCCTCTGCTTCATGCAAGCAGATCACAAATCAAAACGTAAAATGCAATTTCCTCAAAGAAGGGAAGAGCATTGCTCATCTGCCTCGTCTGCCAGAGTAAATAAGAAACCTACAGATTATAAGTAGGATACAAACCACAGACAGTTAGGCTTGTTAAGGCCCCATCAAGCTGTACAAACTCCTTCCTTCCCCTTCCAAATCCCCAAATATGCAGCAGTAACTACGCAGTATGGAATATTATGTGAGAGCATCTATAATACCAACTGCCTCACGTGTCTTTGCTGACATGCTGGGTAGAATCTGTGCCATGGTGATGTTACAGATTCCCTAAGTAGAAAATCATCAGAAAAGAGTGTGTGACAAAATTTCTGCGTTTTCATTTGTGAAGGCTTTTTTCTGCAGTTTAAAAATAAATTACGATTCCAAAACAGTTCAGACTATTAGTGAATGAAAATAAAACACAGGAAAATTTATTGCATCATTTTCTTTGCTCTAACAATCTCACTCTGACTTTGTACAGGCTACATGAACTACAGTTCTTTGAAAGAGGTGCGAGCTGAATAAGGTCCCCGTAACATACATTAAAATACACCTCGATTCTGACAGTTTGAGATGTTAATTTCTGTTTCTACTCTCACTTCAGCATATGACTCCTCCTAAATTTTCACCTAAATAAGACCCTATACATAGGAAACATACTGTGGAACAGAATCCCAAACCATCATAAAATAAACAGCAAATTTTCACAGCAAAGGACTCAAACTGCCAACCAGCAATGATTTGCTGAAATAACCTGTTAATGACAAACAAAAACCAATCCAAAACCCAAACAAACAATAAGGTCTCCACAACCTGAGAACAATGGGTAAAAAAGACAAATAAAAAAGCCAATACTCGTTCACTAATTTACAACAACTAATTTATTTACTGCGTGGCAAGGGCATTTTGCTCTGAAAAGCAAATACTGGTGGTTCCCGATTTCAAGTATAGTACTCGGAGCAGATGGCTGTAGGAGTTTGGATCATTTTCTTATTTACTTCTTCCACTTCTTGTTGTTTTGAAATTTGGACCAATTCCTACCCAAGCACAAAAGTACAACCAGATAAGGCATTTTCAGTTGTATATTTGCAGTCTGCGCTAATGACAGTGGATAAATTTATGCCATCGAATAACGGGCAAGAGCCTAAAAATAAATATCAGAAGTTGTTTGTGCATACTCTGTATTATACCATACCTGGCATTTATTAGAACTGCAAGTTCCTGTACAATTTAAGACAGAGAGAAAACCAGGGCAAACCCCTCCCAAACAATCGATCTTGGGAATGAGATCCAGCCAGGGCTGGAGGGGACATTCACCAAGTCCAGGAGCATGTCCTGCTTCCCCACCTATTTGGAGGGGCCACTCTAAGGAAGGGTCGGGAGATGCTGCAGACACCATGCCGACAGCACAGAAATGGCCTGGCACAAGCTAGTTTGATGGGTGAAACACCTGCTCAACAGCACCTTTAGCAGTGCAGGAATCATGGAAATAAAGAACATGCAGCTACATGGGAATGCTGAAATAACTGCTCTCACTTGCAATGTATTAAGAAATCCAGCCAAGGACTTTTCAGGGATCAGTATCTCTGACTGCTCCCAGGCTAAGAAAGAGTTTGAACATCTGCTTATTTCCTTGCTTATTCTTTAAACAGGGAACATCCATGGGATTATTCACATCAGGATGGTGGTGACAAGGTGGTGAACAAGGACCTGCTACAAAATTAGTAATCACTTTAAGATAGTTGTTTTGAACAGAAGAAAAGGAGGGAGCCAAGGGAAAACGGGGTTCAACCGAGACTAAGCAAAATGTGATTGGATTTTGTTATATTCATGTTGTATCTTAATAATAAAAGAAGAAATCCTACTTAAGATTCTGAACCAACAGACAGAACTTCAGATTGCAAATCTCAGAGAACTTAATTTCTACATGTTTGACTGCCAATGAGTATCTTTTGGGTGAAAAAACCCCACATTTATTTATTTTTAATTCTAACTGAAGACTCTGCTTGGAGATTTTTAATTCTTCCATTTTACACGTC
This sequence comes from Eurypyga helias, assembly GCF_000690775.1. Lineage (NCBI taxonomy): Eukaryota > Metazoa > Chordata > Aves > Eurypygiformes > Eurypygidae > Eurypyga > Eurypyga helias. Next base: position 55,120 of record NW_010243428.1, on the reverse strand, counting down.
ACTGAACGTGGCTATCAGAGTCACCTTGTGCAACTTCTGAAGGTGGAAAAACCACAAAAGGGAAGAAAAACAGTGTTGTCAGCATGAGAGTACGATCAATAGCATCCCAGATTAGACAATCAGTGCCACAGTACATCATTCACATTTAAACAAAAAAAAATTAAATGAATTCTTAAATAATTTAAAGATACCTACTTCATATAAAAAAAGAGGCCATTAAGGAAGTGATTTAAAAGAGACTAACAACTTTCATCACATTCAGCTGAACTGAGCGTAAACTTCAATGTTTATATAAACAAATTAAAAAGCACAAAACCAAAGATTTACAAGATTCTTTTAAAAATATATTTAAATAAATAAATGAGGTAACTAAATATCCACAATGTTTAAGTTCACTATGTGCAGTTTATTTAAAAAAAAAAAAAAAAAAGAGAGAAAAGGGAAAAAAAAGGGCGTGCTGTTGGCACAAGTGCTGACCAGAGTTCATTCGTCTTCCTCTTCCACTGAATTTTTCATACACTGACATTACCTGAGTAATTCTGCACAAATGAATTTCCAGGGTGACTCGAGTGCATAGCTAGTTACAGAATCCTTCCTTTATGCTAATTTTAGTTAAAATTAAGGCTAAGGCAACATGCTTTTGTACTGCTGCTTTCACTAAAAGGTAAGACAGGCATTAGATACCAAACTGAATTCAAAAGACAAGCAGATCATCAATCACACCTACGGTTAATTGTGAGTTTTCTTCATTTTTTCTTTGAAGGTTTTCCTCACCTTCATGAGGGTGGTGAGGCACTGGAACAGGTTGCCCAGAGATGTTGTGGATGCCCCATCCCTGGAAGTGTCCAAGACCAGGCTGGATGAGGCTTGGAGCAACCTGGTCTAGTGGAAGGTGTCCCTGCCCATGGCAGGGGGGTTGGAACTGGATGATCTTTAAGGTCCCTTCCAACCCAAACCATTCTGTGATTCTATGATTCTATGATTTTTCAGTAGAAAACCTCAGAGGGTTGTATGCTATCAAAACTTAATAAAAGTAGTATAATAGAGTAGGTTTTATGCATTACTTCAAAACTATCCTATAAAATGTTGTAGGATCTTGTTCCATGAATGCATTTTCTGCAGGAAAACTTCTAGGAGAGAAAAACATTTCTAAATTCGTAAGATATTCCTCCTAAATATCAACCCCATCATAATAATTTCATTCAAAAAAAAACTTCTCTAGGACTTTTCTGAAAGAAACCCGTGTAAGAATTGGTTTCCCTGCACATAACTCATCATCTGACACACAATCAATCAACCCATGAAGATAAAGGAATTCAGAAAGAATCTGAGAACGTGCCCACCACTTAACTACAAACACTAGGAATATATAAATTTGTGCTGAAGGCCATACACATTAGTAGTTTTAATACTTCAAACATTATTTAATTTTGTGGTATTTCCTGTTAAAAGTTACTGGGAAAATTCATAGTAACACCATATGTTTGCCATAAAATTTATTCTCAGGCCGTCTCAGGAAGCAACAAGCCCAGGGTTCGCACTAACTGTTCATAACATTGCACTGCAGAAAGAAGTGCACGCGGCCTCTATGCGCTTCAGAGTCCCTTTCAATGCACTGCGTGCAGACTGCACAGCCAACTGCAATCATTCATTTACAGTAATTTGATTCCCCAAGTCATTCCACATGAAGAGTTAAAACTCTTTCAGGGAGAATTTGTATTTACTCTTGGTTTCTGCAAAAGTGTTAGTGAAAACAATCTTAAAGTTGGATTTGTCCCTAGCATTTATTTCCCATTTAATATGTAGTTCCTAAGCATAAAAGGCTATTAAGACAGGTTTTATAAAGAAAAAAAAAAGGAAAAAAAGCATTGCTTCCTTTGGGTTCCTTCTGCGTGGAAAATTCTGCAAGCTGCCCAGCGCTGAGTAAACCAGGGGGTGCTGCTTGACCCCATCCATGCTCTGCTTTAGTAACAGAAAAATTACTGAAGTGTTGGCCCTTTTTTCAAATAAACATCTGGAGAAACTGGCTAGGGAGATTAATTTGGAAGTCATTATTCACCACCACAGACCCTACTTTGTTTGATGGAGAAAAGCATTATAAATAAGATGAGGCTGGTGTCAATAACCACCAAACCATCCACCCTCCCAGTCAAGGAAAAGCAGCTGAACATACAGAGCTACTCACAGCCCAGTTTTCTACCAGGCCAGTAAGATCTCAGCTGCAGGGCTGCACTGTGCTTCACTTCTTATATCTTGAGCATCTCAATCCCAGGAGCACAACAGCACTGATGAGCTGCTTCTAAAACTGTTTGTCACAAAAACTACCAGGCATAAAACAAAACAAAGAGTCTATACACAAAAAGGATAATTTTTCCCTTCCTTTTCCTAACTTCCTCTCACCTATTTATTTTCTTTCCTTGTCATGACTTGAACTGCACCTAAAACTTTGCGGGAAGAAACAGTTGCAAACCCTGTGAGGGATTAAAAAATCTCCTTACATGTTATTAAGACAAAATTCTGTACCTCTGAAAACTTTCCTTAAACGTATATATTTTCCTATGACACATAAGAAGTCCACAGTCGCATTCCTTCAGTGACCAGCAGGCAGCCAAACATAACAGCAGATGGACAGCCAATTCGCTCACTAAGCATCCTGCAGCCAGCACTAGCAGCAATCCGGAGCCGTGTCATGCTGAAAAAGGGATGAGTAATTAAGATGATTTAACTCGGCTACATTTTTGCTACTTTATCACCTTGCAATGTTAGAACCACTGAGAGACAGAAGAAATAAACACCAACTAACAAGCTCTGCCTCAGTACACCCAAACACAACCCAGCCTTCTGCTCCACAGGCCTTAATCTAACTAAGCCTAGTCTCAGCTGCTTCTTAAATTCCCTCCCGCTTGCCCAGGCCAGGGCAAGGTTGTCCATCCTCAGTGTTTTCTTGGCTTGGCTGTCTCAGCACCTTTGGAGCCTGTCAAGAAGAGCGTGGGAGGATTTGTGGGTTAACCCTGGCAGGAGGCTGACACCTCTCCTTGTCTCTGCACCCTCTGGAGCAGACCAACAGGGAGGTGTGAATGCCCACAGCTTGTGTGTGGCCTGGCTGTACCTCATATCTTACCCTTTTCCTCTGCTTCCTTTGCCAGTTCAGAGAGCAGAACCTACACATATAGAAAAAAAAATATATCTAGAAAATGAAGCCAGATGGGCCACTGCTGCATCTGGTGAGCAGCACCACCGCTCTTTCCAGCCACAGGGTAACATGACTTCTCATGGAAGGGGAAGACACACACATGGACATAACCGTCTGTAGGATAAGACTGCTCGCAAATCCTTCGGGGCTCTCGAACTGGAGCAATCAATAAAAATTCATCTGTAGTTTACAGGAATTTAATTGTTCCTCTTGACTGTATCAATCCACTGAAAGTTCACCCACAAAGGGTTGCTAACAGGGTTTAAGCTACAGTAAACTGCACATCCAAGTGTTTAGGGTAGAAATCTAGGTGGAAGAAAATATCTGTTTGCTCTTATTTTAAAAAAAAGTCCTTAAAAAAAGTGAAAGAATGTCAGAAGTTGCACAGGAAAAACTACACATGAAAAAGAACAGCACATGGAAAGATATTTAATAATAATTTTTTTTTTTTACCTGTTCCATATGTTTGTATGAATTTAAATTTTCAAAATACGTGCTATCAGTAAAATTTCTACCGATACTGCATTTCCTTCTAGGAAGGAGAGCTTATCCTTTATTAACTTTTTACTAATGTGAATACTGCTGGAGGATTTCCATGGAGCAGCAATACAGACTCAGATAATGAATGTTGCAAGGGGAGAAGAACACTGCTCACAGCCCCAGCTGCTTACATCACTTTTAGCCTTTTTTGGAATCAGTGTCCTCTAGAAAGAGAGCACGGTACTGTTTTTACCACGACCCACTATGTTTGGTTTGTATTTTTGGACTGGAGGCATATTAAAGATTAGTTAAACATGTCACTCATAAGTGATGACATCTGTAAGAAAAACGAAACAACAAAAAGCCGAAAGCAACACCCATCATCCATGGATATTTTCTTAAAACCCAGGGGACAACATTAATTACTGCTGCAACACATAATCCATGTTCGTCCACTGCAAAATCAGTTCTCTCACAGGGAGTTGTGTAGAGGATCAGAGTAGAACCTACCCTCATGACTGCCAACACGGATCTATACCACGCTGAGGATGTCTCCTGCATGAACCGCGCTACGCTCACATGCATTCGTCAGCGCCTCAGCGCAGTTTGAGTGGTTTTACCAAACCGCTCTGTTCTGAAGGGGACTGAAATCCATCCCTTCACCACAGGGCTTTTTGGGGAGCCTGGTTTCGGCCCTGTCCTCCCTAGCAATGGAGGCGGTAAAGCCAGCAATTCGCTGGTGCGCCTTACGATGCCTGTTTGCAAAGGATGGAAGGGGAGAAGACACACGAACCCGGTTCAACTCAGCTTGAGAGAAAAGCTTGGCACTAGTGAGTAACGGGATGAGTTCCTGCACCGTATTGACTAGGCTGGCAAGCTCTGGGATAATTAGAATGAGGGCTAACTGCAGCAAGCTGCTGGCATATGCTGAATTTTCTGGTGTCCATACTGCTTAACAGGCCATCACCAACACTGGTGGGGCTTTTCTGTTGGGTTTTAAGAGAGACAACAATGCTGGAAAATGAAAGGCCTCTGAAGGACACCACTGAATAAACATGAAATAGAAGAGGAGCTCTCCCATTAGGCTATCCTGAGTTAGGAAGAGAGGATCAAGAACAACACGGATTTCTAGACGAATGGTGACACTAAGCTGACCGTCTGGCAGAACCCATCACAGCTGATTAAGAAAAGAAAAATGCGATTTAGCCACACTGTAGGTAAGAGTTTCATACTCTCCTGTCATCTCTGAAAGTCTCTAAAAGGAGCTTTTATAGGGTCTGACCCAGCACATATATAAACACACTTTAACAGTGAGAGGCTAAGACAAGTGAATACAGGAGAAATAAAATGTGTTAAATAAAAGTAACTTGATTAAGTGCAGAAGAGCCTTAGATTCAGGAAAAGGAGTCAAAGGTACCCTGGTTGATAGTTCAATATAGTTTCTGTTTCCTTGATGCAAAAGCAACATAAAGAAGCTAAACCAGGCTAGTATGTGCAGAGAAACAAAACAAAACCACCCCAAACAAATTCAAAACAAAACAAACCACCCCAAACTCAAACACAGCTCGTTTACCCTTAGAAATGCAAAGGAGCATTGTCCCTGCTGCCAGGTGCTACGGAGCTGGGCACCGGGCTGGCTCCCTGTGTTAGCATCAGCAGATGCCTTCACCCCTTCTGGTGACAGCCCGAGGGAAAGCAGCACACACGCAAAAAGCAAAGGTAAAACGCTCCTCACCGCTGATTTATGAGAATCCAAAATGTAAAACCAGTGATGAGGTTGAGAAGTGATACCACCATCAGTGAAACAGGGTGCTGCCGTTGTGCCTAATCTGTATTTCTGTGCCGGTGATGTATTTAACTGTGTGAGAGCTCGTGTCCACACACCACTTTAATTTCCAAGACTCCCCTTTCAGCAATGCTAGATTCACCTGTTGTTTTCAATCGAGGCTTGATTATTTTATCGTGTTGATATAAATTGGGAATCACTTCATAGAAGCAAAGGGGAAAGTGACCCAGGAGGCTTCTTACACTGGCAGAGATTCTCCAAACTTTCATCTGCTGTGGGTATGTTACACTCCCTGTCACCATGTGCCCACAGACACCACGGTGAGACAGGATAAAGCTGGTTTTATTTCACAGATGAGGCTCCTATTGGATAAACCACAAAAAAACAGCAGAACAGTGACAAACACTGGTAAACATTCAGGTAGGCACAGACATATGTAACACGTAGGTACCTGTGGGCTGTAGGAACCTACACAATGAAGCAAGTAGTTGTGCAGGTAGGTGCCTAGGTGCATGAGCTGACCTAAGATCCTTCATAAACCTTGTCCTACTGAGTTTCCCCAATATCACACAGACCATACCTGCATCGTGTACTAAAGAACCATAAAAAGACACTTGAGCTACAAGTAACATGTAAAACAAAGCAGCACAGTCACATCAACAAAGGTTCATAAATTTTCTTGCAAAGAATGAAAACAGGAATCCTTGTGTGGCCCTGCTGTGGACTCTCAAGGTGCTCACAGCTAACTCAGTCCTTTTTATAATGCTGTGTGCAGTACAATAGAGAAAGAATGGCCAACATTATTTGATGGATCACAGAATTCGTTTTCCAGATATGAAATGCCAGAGTAGTACTCTGACCAGAAGTTCCTCTGCTCCTTCAGGCTGTATTCACAGCTAGTTTGGTAATCTGGGCAAACTGAAATTCTGCCTGGCAGTGTAAATGAACATTTGTCTGAAACTCCACAAGATTAAATTAATCCTGCCCTGGGGCAGGGAAGTAGATTAGATGACCTTGCAAATCCTGTACAGCCCTGTTTCCCGGTAATTCAACTACTGCTCTACCCTGTTCCCAACCTGCCCCTGTGCCATTCAGACCCCATCCTCATCTTTGTGTGTTAACCACCTTCAAATTAAGCTGTTCTCTGTTTTGTTTTGTGTTTTTGTTTGTTTGTTTGTTTGTGGGGTTTTTTTTGTTTTTTTGTTTCCAAAACCAGTCATTTACCAGTATGGAATACCAATCATCAGCATGGTGACAAAATACCCACCTTCCTGTTAAAAATGTTTTAACTTCATTTCATCCACACTATCTCTCACTAAATCTTGCGGGAAAGAAACACACGTAACTGGAACTCCCACCCTAGTTTGGTCTGCAACCTTTCCCCACCTTGGTTTAGTTAAGAGAGATCAGCTCACAAAATCTGCTTGCATTACTGTAAACAACGTCAACAGGACAGTGCTCGGCAGAGGAACAGATGCTCTAAAAGGATATTGAAATAGCACCCCAAGCCAGACATATCTGACTCAGATTTGAGAGACTGTGCCTTAGAGCTGATCTTTCTCATTTGTTTTGCTCTTTCCTAGATCAGCCATTGGAAAGTATCGAGTCATTCTCTGCTCTGGAAATTCATCATCTGCAACTTGGATTTAACAGGACTCATAGATAATTCATCCGCTGACAGTGAAATACACATTGCAAGGGAAAGAAAGATACCCCAAGGTCAAATATTGCTGGTGTTGGTGATGCGCACAGCTCCACGAGACACTGCTGCTTTCTGCTCTCCTTTAGGTTCAAGAGAGATGACTAAGTCAAGGGAAAAATAAGACAACAATATAGCTTCTAAATGAGCTAAGAACTGTGCAGCTGGGGAACTGACATTTTAAAGGGTTATTGATTGTATAATTAACACAGATAATCAATAAAATTTAGTTAACATTTATGTAGACATTAGAGTATGAAAGCTGACTGTGAACATCTGACAAATATTTCCACAAGGAACCTAATGACACATTTGAAGAGAGATGCTTTCCTACAATTCTAAAACATGTAATAAATCTGAAGCAAACCCTCTGCTAGAGCCATTTAGTAAACTGATCTTTCTGCAAACTGTTTTTATCCACTAATAAATTCCTTAGGCACCACCCAAAGCAAGTACCAAGTCAGCATCACAGCATGGATTTGTCATTAATCATGTCCATAAGTGACTGCCTTTTCTCTAGAAAGGCCAGTTCCCATGTTGCTCAGGGCTCGCTGTTTCACTCCTCAGCAGGGCAGCAAAACCAGGGAAAAAAGTACGCAGCAGGAGTTAGCTATAGGTGTTTGGGACACTCAAAAAAAGTCTTTTAGTCAGAATATGTGCATTTGAGGGGTGAGGGGAGGAGAAAGGGGAAAAAGAACCTTTTCCTTGGAAAATACCCATCTCCAAGAGGTTTTGTGGGAGAGATTTGTCATGACCGGTCTCTATTTTCCCATCACAGTAGCCAATAGGCGAGTGGTTGGAGACTGCAGACGTGCATTGAGCACAAAATCTAACCCGTGGTTACTGGCTATTTTGGACTCTGTCATTTCTTTGATGGCGAGTTTGTTTTCAAGCCCATGAAAGGTCTGTTTCACTTCTGCGGCAGAAAAGGAAACTTCACATTTTGCAGAAGAGAATCTGGATTTCTAATTAGGCTGTAATTGCATTCTTTCCTTTCCTACCTCACCCAGGCTCTCGGTGGGCTGTTCCGCAGACCACCCAACTGTGGAACCTCGCAGACTCAGAGTCCTTCCAACACCTCCCCCGAGGCTTTCGGTGAAATAGCTGAGTTAATGCTCCAGGTATCAAAGCGCTCCTGCCCTCTCCTTTTAGATAAAGGTAAGCGTGTCCACTCTTCCCTGTAACGAAGCGCAAGCTGAAAGGTGGAAGAAGAGTTTGGGTAAACCAGCAACAAGCAACCCAAACATTCTGTGGGCACTAAGGAATCCCCAGCTAATTAGAGAAAGATTCATTTTTGTATATGTTATCTGCAGATCCAATTAAACTCAGCAACAGTGGAAACTAAGTGCCACATAGTCACAAAGTAACTGTTTCCTTCAGTATAACCCAAAAATTCCCTCCAAACCAGTTAAGCCCTTCAAACTTATTCTGTGTTATTTATAAATCATTCACTGGAATATGACAATCTCAACAGAACCAAAATAGTCACACTGAAGGGCGGGGGCAATTTTCAGTGAGAAGTAGATGGATAAAGAATGTGCACTGCGAAGACATCAGGAAAAGGGAGCTTTTTTTTTTTTTCAGAGGGAAACATTCTTTCTTTAGTAAAACCAAATCTTTAAAGACACATAACCTATTTCAGCCATAACAAACACATTGGTAAATGCATACATACACAGAAGTTAAACACAAAGAAAGCACTAACCTTCAGGTAATTACTTTGCCACAACATGTCTAGACTGACCAGAATGACTTTACACACCTGTCATAAAAACTAGAGATTTAAAAAAACCAAACAAACAATTTCCCATATGAATTCTCCATATAAATGTTACAGTTTTCCTTAGAGCACAGCACTTTTTGAAGGGTTTACTACTATCATGGTAATGAACTATCCAAGCACAACGATTCTAAGAACCAAATTCAATCTCCTGTTTAAAAAGGTCTCACCCACACTGTAAAAAATGAAATATGATGCTGAGATAAATGAAGGCAGGAAGATGAAGAAGTACTTGTCAGCAGTGGAGTGATTCTTCATAGTTACTAATGTTCCTTCACTCTTTTGGCATTTCCACCACTGGAAGCCGACTGCTGGAAGGGCAAGTAGACCCCCAAGGCTACAAGGTGGCCATTGCCCAAAGCATTACAACAGAGTTTGAAAATCGTTTCTCCAAAGCTAATGAATGCAATTTTGCTAACAGGTACTACCTGAATCATAGAATCACAGAATGGTTTGGGTTGGAAGGGACCTTAAAGACCATCTAGTTCCAACTCCCCTGCCATGGGCAGGGACACCTTCCACTAGACCAGGTTGCTCAAAGCCTCCCAAATATGGATCATGATCCAAGAGGTGAATGCCTTCTTAAGCCAAAGCTCCAACTAAATCACTCTTAATCAATAATTTGCCTGGTTTCAATGACTGTATCCCAGAGGAAAATGGTAATTTTATCACAGAAAGCAGAACATCGCATCAAAGAGCAACAAACATTAACGTAAGGATCTGCAACTGAGACATCAGAATTGGTCTGAATGAAACATGGGTGGAAACATCTGTGTGTAAAAGCATCAGAAGAGACAACAGAAGTGGATTCAGAACAGTGACATGTGCTGGTGACCTGACTGACAGTAATCAACCTGGTAAGCCCCAGAGCACATCAAGATCAGGCAGACTATGTACTTTCTCTTCCTCTTACCCCAACAGAAGGTCATACTGCAGCCATAAAGTTACCACAGACCACAGAAACAAAGCACATGGGCAGCTTAAGATGCATGCTGGATAACATAAGCAACATTAAGGCAAGTCTCATGCCGTAACTGCTGACACCGAAAGGACATGAAAGACCTCTCCAAAACTCTGCCCCTCACCACTCAAAATATGCAAGTGAAACCCAAAAGATTACAGTGAGGATTCAACACCCAGCACCCCTGTCCTGAGGGCTGGCCAGACCCCTTGGGCACACAGGGTTTGGTGCTGGTGTTCTCCCAATATCGCAAGAGGCTGAAAACAGACTGTTTTTCCCAGGTATCCTGAGAAACGCTGTGTGGTTATTTCCAGAGCTCATGAACGCACTTTTCTCTGCATATGTGTATCACAAGAGTTCAACTTCCTTTGCCTCTGCCCTCCTCAGAAAGTCCCTCTAAAGTAAGGGACTGGCAGACCATCACAAAAAAAGTATTCAGTTTCCGGAAGCATGTTTACCTTCTCCTGGGTCAAGCCCTGTGGTCAATTCCCAGCACACAACAGTGGGTTCTATGGAGGAAGTGAATGCTGCTTAGTTTTCCTCTAGCTGTACTTCTGCATGCCTTCCAACAGATAGGAACAAAGAGCTTTTTATCTCAGATCACAAATACAAATTGATGTCAGTCATACATATAATTTTGTTATTTCCTTGTTAGCAGTTAAAAATCAAATAAACCAAAACAAAAAACCCCCTTCCCTATAGAGGAAGAAAACTAAGGAAAACACAAGAATTAACAGTAACGTCATAAAATAACAATGCACCTTAACACTCAGTTAATAGTTCTGTACTCTTCTGACTCTTTCAGCCCTAGTTACTGGGACACCATTCTCACTAGAGAACCAGAAATGTAAGATATGATCCAATGCAAGTGAAAGATGACGCATTCTTCACTGTTCTACAGCCAAAGCAAAAAGCTTCCTCTCATCTCAGTTAACATTGTTTTTATGCTATACCAGCTAAAGATAGTTTTGGGACCTTTTCTCTAATTATTTGCCCAAAGTGGTCTTTTATATTTCAGCCAGGATTATCCAGAGAATAATACACTTTCATCCCTTTCCTCAAAACACACTTGTGCCCCAGGAAATTTAACTGCCTCTGTCTAATCCCATGGAAGTCCTTTCTGAATCACTTGGGGATTGACCTCATGAATTTTTCATTGTTATTTCTTGGTGGGGCTGTCAATCAGAGATGAAAAAGAGGAAAACAAAACACAGAGTGAAATGGTTTGCTAGAAACATCACCTCAGCCAGCGCCAAAATTACATCAGATGGCATAAAGAAGAATCACTTTGAAGAAGCAGCATGGAATGAAAGTGTCTGGTTTGCATCCTTTTCTCTCCATTTTCTAGGATTAATACCTTTTTGTGTGATTTGGTTTTGTTTGTTTGTTTGTTTGTTTTTTCCAGGCACACTCAGCATTGCATTCTGTTTCCCAAATAACATCGTGGGCACTTCACAAAAGTTTACAACAAAATCCCAGCATCAGTCGTGTTTTAATCAGTTTGCACCAAGTCATCCTCAAATCAAACACCACCAGAATTTCTTTTCTTCTCACTGCTGTGCAGTTACATCCAGGGTAGTGACAGAAACAGGGAAGGTGTGGCTCAGGGCCCACAAGACACCAGATCGCTGCTGACAGGTTAAACCCGAGCACAAGGAATGTTCTCCTGCAAGCAGCCAAAGCACAACCACCGTACATCAACCCCCGCACTGGGCACAGAAGCTTGGCCTAAGCAGCTTAGACCTGGTATTATTTAGGAGCCCCAGCCACACATTAAGACCCCAGAGGTGCTTTGCAAATGCAGATCAGAAGGGCTGATCTTTGCCTAAAGGCCCAATAATAATGGTGTATAAAAAAAGGCAGAGGCAAGGCAACAGTCCTATGACTTCCTCCACCTTTTTAGCTGTCCTTAAGATAACGGAACATGCTTCATAGAGAATAAGTTAAGTTAAAGGCTTTAAAAATTAAATATTTTCGCATAAGAAAGAAAAACAAAACCAAAAAGAAGGGTCATGAAAGAAAAGAATTACGGGAAGCCTCACAACTGAGAAACAAGAAGGCAGAGCACGATTCCCACCCCTGAAAGCTACGACTAAACACAAGGCACAGGATCTGACATGCTCAGGTAAACACAGGCAACAACTTTAGTTTGAAGAACTGGATCTATTCTTCCTGGATGCAGGAAGACAATTCAGATACAGCTGCTTTCTTTATTTCTAGTAATACTGTTCTGTACCAGTAAGGCCTTCACATCTTTGCAATGTAAGAATCAATCCCATCCAAGCTCAAAGGTGCAGAGATGTCCAATATGGCTATGGGTAACACCTGGTGCTTTTTTAGACATACAGGCACCTGAACTCTGTTTAATCCCATGTATACATTCCCTTTCCATACTGTTGATAGGGTTTCAAACTCATTTGTGGCATGTTATGGTTAATGTTTTCAGTAGAGCTCCAAGACCTTTGAATACCTGCTTTCTTCAAAGCTGGTTCCTTAAACTCACAGGTTGGAGCTCTTTATGTAGAGCACTTGTAATCCGCTGTAGCTGCACGGACTCAGGGGCTGCTACAGAACCAGCCTACAGGAAGGACCTATATATGCTGGAGACTGCCTGTTCCAATACAGTTCAGCAACCAGGGGACAGGCTCCCTCCCTCAACCCTTCACGTGAGCACCTTGTTCTGGGAAAAGGCACTTTGCTCTGGGAAAACAGAAGTAAATTTCCATTTGGGAATAATTACTCTGCTGTGAGTTCAGATTAAAGGGGGAAAGGACCAAAACAAATTTGTGTCACGAGTTGTGGCAGTCTGTCTCCCTGAGGAGAAAAAAAAAGGAACAAAAAAGAAAAATCCAACCCAAAATCTGTTATGCCACTGCATGTACAGGTTTCAGATTCCCTTTTCCATTTTTCCAGGTAACAACATTTTTCTGTACTCTCTGTGGTAGAGCTCACACAAGGGGCTCCACCTGGGAATCCCAACACTGTTTGGGGTATTCATGGAGCAACATGAAATGAGATTTCTATTTTTGGGATGAACTTTGAGTTTGAGATGTATCTTGTTAAGTAACTCTAGCATAAAGTTAAAGTGGAGATTTCCGAGATGGAAGGGCGGACAGGGTTCCACCAATATTACTCCCCATGCAGCACGACACTGGTGCAAGGCAGAGGCAAAGCCCACACAGAGCCTTCCTATTACCACTGGAGCTGCTTGGGGTCAAACCAGCACCCTGCCTGTGGTTTCCACTGGTCCTTTTTTGTTTGGATTCCTGGGTTTGTATTGCCTGCTGCAGAAATCATCCTTTTCAAGGATGAAAAGAAATCATTCTTTTCAAGGTTTTTTTGTTTGTTTTTAGTGGACTAGTAAATTGTCAAGCGCAAACAACCAAACTCAGAGCTGTAAACACCACTCCCTCTGTTTTGTACCCCTCCTTGTACCCAGGAGTGAAAGCTGAGACAGCTGCAGATGATGCTAAACAGACTAAACTTATCACACTTTTCCTAAAGGTCCTAGGCCAAAATGGGGAAGAGGTGGGTTTGTTTGGTTTTTTAATGAAATTTTGAATCAATTGATTCTTACCACGCCGCTTGATTACATTATGGAGGAAGAAATGTATGTCTATACTTCTTTTTTCACTCCAGTTGAAGTTTAAAGCTCAGTGAAATCTCTCTGCAATTTCTTTGTGCAACTTAAATCACAAGCCAGATTTCAAAAAGAAGTAATACAGCAATTACATTGAAAAGCAAAATAAAGTCATCAGACCAACAGACAAAGGATTGAACAGAGCTCTAGTTAAGCGGGGGGAGAAGCCTGTACGAATAGAGCAGGATTCTTTTCCAAGCAAGCCAAGAAGTGCTAAGCCTTGAGAGTTAGAAATAAACCTTTCTACACTCGGAAGACCACATCCTTCCTAGTAAAGAGATGCTCTTTCTTCAATTTCACTTTGCTTCCTTTCCTGTTCTGTAATCATCCTACCAGGCAATTATATCTTTCATCTTTCTCTTTGAGTTTGGTAATTCTTTCCTTACTGGCTGCACAGTTCACTAACGGGGGCAGACAGGGTACTGGTTTGGTTTTGGCTGGCCTGCGGAGAAAGTAAAACGTGTCCAAGGTATAAAAACTTAAAATACTGTCTCTGCCTGCATTTGTAATGACAAGAGATTAAGTACAGCTATGAAAGTAATAAGACATTATACAGGAACAGCTCCCCTTTCCTCCCCTTTTAACATTTTGGTGTCTGCTTGCAGCCCAAATTAATGCATGCAATTTGGTACTGTTCACACACTGAGACTCACTTTTTGGTCCACACTTCATAGTCCCACCTGTTGGTGTCCACACCGTACGTACTTGCAGCACAACACTGCTGCCTCTCTCTTGTTCCAGACCCCTCGTGCCCAAGCAGCAGGTCAGCAGGTCTGCGTCAGGGACCCAGTGAGGGAGAGGCAAAATAAGAAAGCAGGGGGAGCAGGATGCTGCTCGGAGGCAGCAGCAGTTCTGCCTGGCAGGACACCACTCCACTGAGATTATTCTCAGTTGTATTTGTGCTGTTGCCTTCCACCAATTTGTGCTCACAGAAGCCCCAAACCATTTAGTGGTTATATGTATGTTATAGCCATTGTATGGCAAGATAAGTGGCCTCTACACACTAAATCCATCCTCATTCAGCATATTTAACCCTGAACGAGGCTAAAGGACATTCTTGAAGTATGTCTCAGTAGGTCCTACATCAGTAAATGCTGCAGTGCATTCTACAAACAACACAAATCTCTCTTCCATTAAAATTCTGCATTCTTTCACCTCGAACTGGCCTTTACGGGCATTCACAGAAAAAAACGAGAAACAGCTTCAATGCACAAATGTCATTTCTCAGGCATATGCCAGAATATATATATTTTAGCATATTCATATGATTTAAAAGGAGCTTCAAGTTGTAACGTGCTGTCAAATAGCAACCAATTCTGAGACAGGTGCTTCCACATGTGATTAAGCAAACAAGAAAGGATGAAGTCAACTGGTCTTTAAGGCAGGAAAAAGCAGAAAATCTCCCAAGAATAGACAGCAGTAGAGGGAAGAAAGTTCCTGCCAGAAGTATTTTTTAAATAGGTACAATTTTAACTGCTCATTCTACTGAAGGTTTGTTTTCAGACCAGTATTTCATACCTAACATATATGCATATTCCTTGCATACAGAAAAGGGTGGGTTTGCATGTTTGTCAGAGCAACTGGGCGACTCGTCACAATAATCACCCTGGGCGAGACCTGAGGGACCTCAGGAAGTCTCTTAGTCCAAACTCCTCCTCCTCCTCCAAGCAGGGTCAGCTATGAGGTCTCAGGTTGCTCAAAGTTTATACAGTTGGATCTTGAAAAACTCGAAGGATGAAGACTGTGAAGTCTCTAAGCAACCTGTTCCACTGCCTCACTGTCCTCATACATTACACCCCAAAACCCAAGGAGAATTGTATCCAATTGGAACCTCTTTTGCATTGATTTTGCTCTCATCCTTTCACAATGAAAAGCCTGGCACCTCAGAGGAAATAACATACCGTTTTTCAAGAAGTTTGTCACTGCTTAGTAAAGTATGTGAGAGATTTCCAGGAGAGTTCTTCAATCGAGATGAGGAACCTTGAATAAAACCTACAGCATTTGTAAAAATATCTCAGAGTTCACTGTAAGCTACATTTGCCTTATAGAAGGGCCAATTCCTTATTACTTCATGGTAAGTATAAACATTTGGGAAGAGTGGAAAGCACTAATTAGCTAAAAAACAGGCAGAGTAAAGAGGCTTCAATTTCAAAACAAAGCCAAATATGTTGATCATGGATATGTCAAGATCAGAATTAGGCAGCTTAGCTGGTTGGTTGTGACACAAACCACAATTTTCCAATCACTGCCTAAGGCAAAAATGTCAGAGCTGAACTAAATTGCCTAGATTAGGATGTTTAACTTGACATGTTTATTCTAGCTGAAAGCCAAACAAATCTTTTCAACTTTCTAAAGTTCTTTTCATACATTTTCTTTTTTAAAAAAGATAATCAACTATTTTTCTAGCAATTCTACAATAAGAAAAAAATTTCAAATGTATACATACAAATACATATATACAAAAGTGCGTACAATAAGATTATTATGTATTACTTTGTATATATATATTTATAAAGTAACAGAGTTCTCATTATTTGCAATGGTGGTCTGAGTTGGCAAAAGGTTTCATATTTATAATTTATACTGGTCACCTTTAATAGTCATAGTTAAATGCACTTTGGATAATTAGAGATGATCCTGAATTCCTCATGCAGCTTAGCAAAAGTCAATCCACCATGGTAAACACCAAGGAACTTAGTTTCTGGGGAACAGCAGCCCGCTGTGCTGCTCTCTGGGCTAGAAAAGGATCTGACTGGGGGAGGTAGAGACCAGAGAGAAATGAGCTTTCAGAACGCTGAAGCTGGCACAGGGGACAAATGCTGGGCACGTCACCCTTTCCACACAAGGCTACACAGCCACAGTGCAGTGCACAAACATGCTGTTACAGCAGGAGGAACAAATACTCTAGTATGCATTCTAGTACACATACATCAGTGAAATCAAAGTGAGGTGACTTCTGAGAGAAAAGACACTGAGGTCTTCTCAGGCCCAGCAACTCGGGCACTACTGGAGACTCTCCTCTCCAACTCTGTCACAGAGCGTGTGCGGCTCACAGGAGGTCCCACTACTGGGGCTCAATTTTGGTGGCTATCTAGCAGTAAAATGCCCCGTCCAGGACACAAGAACACACCTCTGTGGGGAGGACGGAAGAGGAATTGAACAAGAAGAGCTGTTATTATGTGTGAATGAGCAGAAAGAGGAGTATTCTCCATCTCTTCTCACATGTTTGACTGATAAGAGAGTAACTGGATCCAGGCACCATGTTCTCTGCTGTCTCCTCCACAAATTCATCCTTGAAGTGCAGGCAGCCACTGCTGAGTAAAGCAGCTAAGCATGGAGCAAAGCAGCCAGAACCAGGCAAAGGCCTAGAACAGTCACACACAAATGCTTTGCTTCAGAGGAACATGTCCCGCCATGCCACTAGGATTTACAATTTGGGGATTAGAAGTGTTTTGGGGAAAATTACAACCAGAAATCTGTAGAGAAATCTCTATCAAACTGTATTCTTCAGATTAAACAATGAATTCTGTTACTAAACTCCTCTTTCTAGTAATATTTAAAATACTAACCACTCGGTGTCCATTGCTCAATGTCCGTTGCTCAATGTCCTAGACCTGCTAGAGTAAGAAAGGCGAAGTACATCAAATTGGACTGTAAATTACATGAGTTCTATTTTGAGCTTGACATTATTCATCCTGTTGTTTCAATTTAATTATATTTAGCCTTCAATCCATCCCCAGCAGCCCTAATATTTCACATTTTGTTAGTTTGTCTGCCTTACTCTGTCTAGTGACTTACAAAAATAACTGCACTTCAGGACATTACTTCAGAAAATTAACCCTACAGCAGTGTTCACAAGCCATCAACACTTGTGTGCAAAAGGAAACGTATCACGAGTGCCCAGTTGACAACAGCAGTTGCTGAAAGCAATAATAGGGAAAAAAAAGGTAAAAATTCAGGAAAAAACACTCACACAGATTTGAGTTCTGAACCATTTAAAAGCCTAGAATGCCAGTTTGACAACCAATACTGTAGTTACTTTATGATAACCTAGATTCATATGCATAAAGCTTCCTATAAAAAGCCCCTTCTTTTCAGATGGTATTTTCTCTGCTAGATTTTAGGTCAAAGATGACATTTTTCCTTTAGTATTTTCAGTAAAATCAATTGGAAGTAGTATTTTAACTGTAAATGTACTTTGTATGTATTTTTATTTTTAAGAAAATGTTTTAAAGACATGTAAATTATCCTAACTGAACAACAATTTTTTGCTACTTTAGACTTCTAGAGATTAAGTTATAAAAACTCCAAAAATTATTCGGCTATTTGGAGGAAAAAACCCTTTAAATTCTAAAATTTAAATTCTAAAATTGTATTACTCTTCCCTTGGATCATGGAATAATGCATCAAGCTTATGCATTTTGTGCAGGTAGCTCACATATGATTGCATCTCTATGGTACAAACTATTCATTTGATGCCTACACTTCTGCAAAACCTAGTTTCTGCGAACATTCACTAACCTAACTTATTTTCTGTGTAAAAAAAACCCTTTCAGTGGATATACCTACTTCTTCTAAATAATATTGCCTAAAAAAAATTAATACTAATAATTTACATGCAAGCAATTGTCCCAGGACGGGGCATCATATCACCAGAAGTCTCGAGCAAGTACAAACATTTCCAAAATCCCATTGTTGTACTGACCAGCCTTAGCAGTTGCTCTGATTTTACTTTGCAAGCCTCGGCAGGGCTTGCCTTCCCTAAAGCGAGGCTTGAGCCTGAGTCCCAGCTGCACCGCATCTCTTTGGACAGGAGTTGGACACTTGTTGGGAACAAATGGTGCTCTAACATACCTTACTGGGATGCAGTATTTATCTAGGAAATAGGGATCCATCAGCTTAGGAGAGAGTCTAAATACACGTTGTTTCCTAAATTCAAATGATCAGCCCAAACATAAAATATAAAGTTCAACACCCCAACTAGCAAAAATTGCTACTGCTTTGTTGTTTTTAAACAAGACAGAAGTTTCTTATTCTTTCCCAAGCCTAGCAACAAATAGGAAAGGATGCCACTATAAACTGTAAGGGACTCAACATTCCACTACTGGAAGTGACATTTCTGTTTTGTTTTTCCAGTCTAACATGAAAATCCTTTTCATCCACTTCGGATCGCAGGACAGTCTCACTTCAAGTCCTACTTACACAGAAGAACTAACGGCTCACGGCACTGAGTTTTCTATTGTTCATTATTTCTTCAAAAGATTTCTTGGAAGTGGCAAAGTTGTCTTTGGCATAGGGCAAAGCAGATGACTTATCAGAACCCTCTTTCACACAAAAGTTAGTCCCAAAGTACCCACAGAAAAGATTTGGTGTGAATAAACATAGTTTGAAGTTAATCAGTAGGAAATAGCATCTGATGATTATGTTTTGGATGTGTAAAAAGTAGAACTTAACAAATTGAGAGTGTAGCTGAGATCTAACCTGCTGTGTTTTCCCTCAAATCCAGACTTGTCATTGCCTCTTATTGCTGAGTTTGGCTCAGCATCTTGCCCCAGGGTGTTGAATGACACCCTCAGGGTCCTGCTGGAGAAGAATAAAAGCTTTTTCTCTCAGCTAACCAATAAAGAGCAGGTCAACAGCACTCCAGGAACACCTATTAAAGCCTAGCAGAGGCTAATAAAAACAGTTACTTAAATATTAAAGCCATTTCATTGCTAGCGGCTGGGACATGAGAAAGCAGGCATTTCAACTGGTTCAAGCCTTTATCAAAGTTTAAAAGGAAAACTTGTGCTATTTATAGGCACAAGCATAGAAACACTGCCCTTACCAGCCCATTTTATTGCTAACTTCAAAGAAAATTCATCCTTAAACCAATTATTTCTTAAATCCTGCAACCGAAGCTGGTGTTTCAGCCCCCTGCATCAGTGCTACTGTGACCAGGCACTCCAAGGACAGCCAGCCCCAAACAAACCACGGTCAGTCAGAACCATCAGTGTCAACTATGGGGTCAGAGTTTCTAAATTCTTTCAGGGTGTTAAAACCACCAGAAACACCATTTGTGTTTAGACAGATTTAAAGGCACAACAGATTATGAATTTACAAGGCTTCACAGAAACAAAGGGTGCAAAAGAAAAGAGAAGGAAATGGGTAAGAGACCTTAAACTTCTCAATACTGAACTCGAGATAAAAATAAAACCTTTCCTAAAATAAACTTGTCCTAAGTCCATAATTACACCAAAACTTTAAGACATTTACTTTCCTTTAAACTGAATTCTAACATTAAGCACTGAAGTCAAGGTTCATTTCATCCTTCCCTCCCCTCCTGTTGCACACCATTTCCATCCCAGAAGTAGCATAGATTGTTTCAGTTCACTCACAGGTTTTTTTTGTGAAAGGCTCAGCTTCGCTGTACCAGCTGAGGGTTGGAGAGGAAAAAAAATGCTCATTGCACTGGGAGTTTTGGCAGCTTCCAGGTAGAAACCTGATACACAGAACTTCGTTTTGGACTGGCTGTGGGTGTCCTCAGTGCCTGCTCTCTTCCCTTTCCCTGCTCAGGTTAAGGCATACACAACTGAGAGGCAAGGGTTACTGGAACGTAGTGCCTGCTAAAAGAGAGGGTCCACGTTCAACCCCAGTATGCACCACAGTGGCTAACCTCGTTTGAAAAACCAGCTAAATGTTGACCAAACAGTAAAAATCTCAAGTATATCTTTAAAATTATTTGCTACGTAACAAATAATGGAAACTCATGTATTCTAAGAATCTACAGAGACGTAAGAAGCACACAAATGAAAGCCCAGGAGTAGGACAGCAATGCCCATCTGCCAAAGGCACAGCACTCGTCATAGATCATGCAGCTCCCTTCTGCAGGCAAACCGTAATTAGGTGGCCAAGGAAAGAGAACAGAACAAAACAAGCTATGACACAGCACTGAGAAACAGCAGCTTTGCCCTTTCAGCATCCTGAGCAGCAACCTGCTGTAGCTCAACTACAGAATTACAAAATAGAGCCATCCATCTCATTTATTCACTTATACCAAACTAAGATCAGCTACATCATGCAATTCTTCTTACATTTTCCTCTTAATGATTTTTATAGAGTCTACTGAAATACTACTGTAGCTTAATGTACTGTAGGGTTTTGCTATTAAACAAAAGATGGTAAATTATCTTCTAAAAAGCCCAAAGGTCACCTTGGTAGTGTAACTGCATTAGAGTCAGAGTTTAAGTTCTCATCATTAGTTTATCTTTCTCCTTAAAGACTTCTCCCCAGTAAATTTGTTTGAAGAACTGATTGTAAAGTGTGTGACAATCCTAAACTCTCAATAAATGTAGCCTTACTGCTACTTACAAACTGGTTCAGCCTCTTTATTTTCCTAATTGGTACCAGAAAGAAGTAATTATAACTAAAATAAACACTTTTGTTTGACTTTGTCATCCCTGCAGTGGCCCCTAAAGCTTAAAGAACCCTGTAAGACAAAGGAGTATACTTCACCAAGGAATAAAAAGGAATTCAATCATTGAATTGAGAAGAGGAGGCTCTGGGGAGGCCTTATAGCACCTTCCAGTACCTGAAGGGGCTACAAGGAAGCTGGGGGGGACTTTTTACAAGAGCCTGTAGTGACAGGACAAGGGGTAACGGGTTTAAATTGAAAGGGGGGAGGTTTAGATTAGATATCAGGAAGAAAGTCTTCACGGAGAGGGTGGTGAGGCACTGGAACAGGTTGCCCAGAGAAGTTGTGGATGCCCCATCCCTGGAAGCGTTCAAGGCCAGGCTGGACGAGGCTTTGAGCAACCTGGTCTAGTGGAAGGTGTCCCTGCCCATGGCAGGGGGGGGGAACTAGATGGGCTTTAAGGTCCCTTCCAACCCAAACCCTTCTGATTCTATGAATTTGGCCCACTGATTCTTGATATTACACAAGTAGGGTGATTTTGGGAGTAAAACCACCAAGCCCATCACCTTGAACTATTCCTTCTGCTGGAGGAAGAAGGAGGTAGCTTACTTCCAGAGCAGTATGAAATTTTTTATGACAGCTTCACATTGGGTCACCATCACCATCTCCTGTCAGCTCTATGTGCTCGCAGATACACAGCTCCATGGTCTGACCACACCACCAATTTGCCTGCTCACCAGTGTCACTCACCTGAAGACACTGGCGCTTCTTTCCTGACTATTAAAAGGGTTAGATCCTAGCATTGTGCGGATAAGGAAATTATTCCCTAGCTTATGGGGTACAGTCTTTAAAACCAGAAGTTAAATTAGCTACTAGTTTCTTCGCCCGTTTCTAAGCAGGTACCAAACTTTGTTCGCACCCACAGAAAGCTCAGGCCAGCACAAGAACGCTTTTCCTCCCCACCTGGTTAGAAACCAAAGTGCTGCCAGCTCCAAGTAACTGCGGGGGTCTCACCAGCTTGAGTGCCTTTCTGGAAGGGTGTTCTGCAGAGCAAAGCATTTACATGACAATCCCAGCTTTTGGAGTAGGGCCTCTAGCCCTCATGCCTGCCAAGATATGCTTTAAAAGTCCTAATGGCTCACAAAATAGAGGGCAACTAAAAATAGCAGTTTCTCATCTCATGATTTTTAAGTGAGCCTCCTGTTCTTTGGGCACCTGGTGATTTCAGTAGCGATAGTGTCAAGTTTAACAGGTACCAAGTGTGCAAATCACCTTCCTCTGCATATCCTGCCCATAAATGCTTTAAGTCAGATACTTCCAATTCTTTTAACAGTAGGATACATATAGCATGAAGAATTATTCCAATACTACTTCAAAATCAGTACTTAAAACTTATTCTTCACTTTGCAGCAGAGCTGGAAGAAAAATAAATCTGAGCATGCTGTCCACTCAAAACATGCAGTTCACAGCTCAACCCACCAGCTTTCTATCTCCTGAGTCAGCAGGGAGCTGAAGGAGACAAGACAGTTTCCCTCTAATAGCTTCAAGAGGTTAACTTGCCTAATTTGATACCCTACCAGTTCACAAGGACTGAGCAGAGAATGTAGAGGGTTGGCAGGAAATCAACACTTTCTAATTTAAATGCTAACATTTCCAGGCTTTTTAACCCTCATTCTTGCAAGCTGATGGATTTGTTTGTTCCTTTTCACTCTGTCAGTGGATCTTTTTAGAACAATCCCATTTGACATTGGGATAAAGGTGAGCGTGTGCATCAGGCGGATTGAACGCGTTGCCTAAGGAACAGAATGACAAATGCAAAACGACTCAAAAAAGACCTAGAGAAGTAACTTTAGAAAAAAGCATAGGGTAGATCTTAAGGTCAGTGCTTTGCTGTAAAGGGGAATGCAGTATTTGAATGGTAAAAAAAAAAGGGTCCATTTTGTATAGTACTTATTTTTCTACAGAGAAAAAATTAAGCTTAATAAAACGTTTTTATGAAGTGTCACACTGTTCTGATCTCACAGACTGTTACATGCAAACAGGGCCACTTATTAGCATATTCCTAGAAGTGACCTAAATGTGATAAACCGTTAGATCTGTTCACTAATTATAGGGGTACATCACACAGTATGGTGTTCATCACATAAGGTATTCATAGGAACTTTTCATTCATTTCTTACCATACCAATACCAAAGACATATAGCTTCACATTTACCAAAAACAATAGTTTTACCTTTCAAAATGAAAAAAAACAACCAACCAAAAAAAAAACCAAACACCAACCCTGTTGGAACGGTGTTGATGATCCAGAAACAGAAAGCACCAGAAAGCCATTAACTACCCAGTTCAGACTACATTCCATACAATTTTCATTACATTTACCATTATTTTGCCATCTATTTTCTAATAGCCTTTCCTTAAATCCACCCAAAGTGACTGGAAGTTTCAATGAGCAAAGAAAGAGGAATGGAGACTCAAGTGTTTGGATGGCAGCCAGAAAAAGCAAAGCTACTGCCATATGTTAAATGCATAGGTACATGTCACTTCAGAACTGAATTCCAACTTCCCCAGTGTCTGCAATTTCACTTTAAAAAGTGTGGGATGATATGAAAGGACATTTTAATATCAGTTTCAGTAATTTTATAATATTATCTGAATGATAATTTTACAGCAAACAAATGACTCCACTCATAAATTATGTACATAAGATTATTTATGCTTGTGTAAAAAAAAGCAAGATCAATAGAAGCTCATCAATATAAGCTCAAAAATAAAAACAACATTCTCTGTTGCAGGATAAAAAAGGAGGGCAGGAAAGCAAGGAGAACAAACAAGGAGAAAGAAAAACAATTAAAAACCACTGCAGAAGTCAGCAACATACACCAAGTCTTCAGAAGGGGGAAAAAAGCAGAAGTGCCATAAGCTTCATACAATATTCTAAAAACCTTTGATACTAATTTACATAAGGAACTTTGAAAGTAGTGACAAAATAGTGGATTATTGATGGGAAATAGAGGTGTGGGAGTGGACTGAAGGCTGATAAAGAGATATCTGATTGTTCCTAGGCTGTTTGGAGAACATACAACCATCAACTTGGAAGAGGGAAAAAGCCATGGCAGGAAAACCAGAAAAGACCCCAAATGTATACTTGCTAGCTACTAAACTCCAAATAATGGCACTGAGTAATCCTTTCACTAAAAGCAAATGAAGAGGTACAGTAGGCACTCGGTTACTCAAGAAGGACAATTCTGATTCCAGTAACTGTTGAATGAGAGCTTAGTTCTTTCCACTCAAAGAAAGTCCAATGAAAAAGAAATACTGAAGATTTAATGAGGACATACATTATTGTTCATCTCCCGTTCTGCTGCCATACAAATCCTCTACAAAATCTCAAATCATTAACAAATAGGAAAAGCAAATTACCAGAAGTTCACCCAAAGGTCAGCTGTCTGCACCGCGCCAAAGATGCGGAGCCGCCAGTAAGAAAGTCTCCAATGGAAGCACGCTCTGTGCAGGGATGCTGGCCTAGCACAGTCAGAGTGTTTTGGGAAAAACACACCAGTTTTGACAAAAACATTGCAGGTACAAAATCCAAAGGATTAAACTTCTGAGAACATCAAACGATTTCAGCATTCCACAAAGAAAATGGAACATTGCCACAGTTCAAGTAATTGATTTTAAATATTAATTTTGTCTTACATCATGACAGCATGATTATCAAATGAAAAACATTTTAATCAAGGACATTTTTGTCCTTTCATTCATGAAGAACTTAAAAATGAATCAACAGGAATCTTGTTTGAAATGGAGAGAAATGTTGAAGGCTTAAACCCTACAGAAAAATACATCAGAACATGTGGGGCACTGCAAATAATATGGCTGATCTTTCCATAGAATTTAAACTGCTCTAGAAACACAGTATACCGCTGCCATTATTGCTTCTTTGTAGGGTTTGGGGTTTTTTTTTGTGCTTGGGGAGTGAATTTCACAAATATTCTAAGTCAGCAGTGTATCTCCAACTATTTCAGGTAAAAGCAACCCACACTAACCCACACGAATCCACTTGTTCCATGACGACATGATATGAGTCAGATAAGCCCTTGCTATGGCTACACAGATTTCATTACAGTGTACAAAACACACTTTGGATTTTGCATGCTAAGTGACCCCTAATGACCTAACACGATTAATTCAAAATAAAGATATCCAAAGTGTTTTATTCCAAAACAGTATTACCTGAAGCACATACACAATGAACAGGGAATAAGAAACTCAGTTACTATTTCAACATATCATCCACATTTGCCAAGCTGTAACAGCATGAGATGATGAGATAACAGGAAGAAATGTGAAAACAAGTTCACTTCAGATGCTTATCTTCACCTAAGATTTGAAAATAATTAGTGGTAGTTTTCAATAAAAATGGTATCATTCACATTATGTAATATGGCTCTCATAATATAGAATTAATAGTCTTAAACAGGCATAGCTGAATAATTTGATGGATGTCATTCCTGTTTCTAAGGACCAGTGAATGGAGTTGTGGTTTCTCTGAGAATGGGCTGGACTGTTGGAATTCGGTTGCAGTGAAAGGTTGAATACACCTTGGCTGGTTCTTAGGTTGTGGCAGGCAGCAATCTAAGCCTGACAGAAGAGAGTTCTGCATGGATTTGCTTTGTCAGGCCTAAAAGGACTCACATCCCTTGTGGATGTGTGTATTTTGGAATACAGATGTGCCTTGTTACTCAGTAACTCTTTTACAAGATCTCACTTCTCCCAAGCAAGCCACTCTGACCTGAGTGTTTCTTACTTCAACCATGCCTCTCCATCACCTCTTCTTCTCTACTCAACTTGGTTGGCCTAGCAGCCTTTGCCAACCCTTATTCACCTCCCCCTTTCTCATGCAGTTTTTAAATATTTGACTTATTTCATACAGTCCCACAGAGGAAAAAGTTCAGTATGAAGGAAGAGCAGACTTGCAGACAACTAATGGAGAATGCAGAAGGGAAGAGAACTGAATGAATGGTGTTTTCAGAGATCCTCAAGAGAAGCAGCGTTTCTAGGAGGCGCAGTGTCTCCATGCTGTGTAACTTCCCAACACAACAAAATCCCCTGTCCTAGAGGAAGGAGAACGATGCCATCTGTGTTTGCTATCATTTCCCATGACAGACTATCATCACTACTCTCTTGAGTAGACTAGCAAATACCATGTAGTGCTAGGCATCTATGTACACAAGACCTTCCAGTGCATCAGACTTTCCACTGCAAAAGTAAAGCAGAACCCCCGACACAGAGAATTAAACAGGGTGATGATGGTGTCACCCTGAAAAGAAAGCAGTTTTCAAATCCTTTTTTCTTTGGCTATAGCCTTTTAATTGCCCAACTGCTAAACAAAAGTCATATTCACACAGCAATGCTGTAATCAGGTGTTTACATCACATCATGAAGACATGGAAGAGTCTGGTGTGCCATATTTTGTAATTTCTATAGAATGAGATTTTACTGTATTTATTTATTTTCAAGACTCCATTCTACTGACTGAGCTATTTTCTCCATTCTAACTCTCCCAGAGTGCTATTTCACCATTAGTTATAACAATTTCAACAGCAAAGCTTACTA
The DNA here is from genome assembly GCF_000690775.1 of Eurypyga helias. Taxonomy (NCBI): domain Eukaryota; kingdom Metazoa; phylum Chordata; class Aves; order Eurypygiformes; family Eurypygidae; genus Eurypyga; species Eurypyga helias. Next base: position 28,568 of record NW_010243428.1, on the reverse strand, counting down.
AGGGAGAAGCTGCATAACAAATAGCATGCTATCCCTTGCAGCCACCACTTTAATTTTTCATTTTGTTACCTAGCAGAACATTCATGTCTGAATATGAGCAATGTATTTCTAGGTTAGCTCCTAGTAGTGACAATAACACTGTGGCTTTCTAAGCAGTTTGCAAATAGAAAGAACATTCATGTCCTCTAGGATTTTCTGGTAGCTGACAGTATAAAGGTTCATCTGCAAAGAAAAAAAAGACGAAGTAAATGATGCATCAAACACTCAACTACAAGTTCTCTAACTGGTGACCGGTATTAGAATCACAAAAAAAAAAAAGCGTTGGAGGCCCTTACATCAAGAAAAATTAATATGAAACTCAAGAAGTTACGTAACTCGACAGGGAGATGGCTTTTTTGGTCCATATCACATCCAGAAGGATGGCAGGCCACTCCTATCAGTCTCTGAACCATCTTTTTTAGTCATGAAGACCAGAACTGAAAGTTATTTTCAGTTAATTTTGTACAGCTGTTTGCAGACAAGTGCAGGAATTTTGGCATTGCTGGGAAAAAACCTGACTGGCTGCTTTGTGCCTCTGGTGAGAGAGCTACAACGTGACTCCAGACTGAAAACAGGAGGAAATGGTGTTTTGTTTCCCTAGAATCAATCACTATGGATTGCCTGACAAAATTCTCTGGCACTGGAACAGAAGACAATAAAATAGATCTATTAACAAGCCTGGGAAGCACAGCTGGGGTATACCATTTTCCTCATGGAGGGAAAAGTTCTCCAAATCCTTTTCTTATAAGGTGTGAGAGGTTCACAGCACATTAGAGCTTTAAAAGAAAAAAAAAAACAAAACCCAAAATCAACAAAACAAGGCAGAAGAAAGTAAGTAAAAATGGTTAACAGAATACAGAAAGAGAGAAATTGTGGTACTGTGCTTTTTGTGGGAACTTGAAAAGATTTTATTTCACCTCGGTAGCATGTCAGTAAAATAGGGAGTTTAAATTGCAATAGGAAAACCAGATTAAAAGATGCACCTGGACCTGCCAGGCGAAATCGCACAGCAGCACCTCCAGTTCTGCTGGTGTGGGCTCATGGAGCTTTCCCATTCTTCTCCATATGCAACATGAGAGCACAGCAGGCACTGACAATGTTCTTCGCCCCTTCCCTTTGGTGCAGGCAATGCACACTGGGCTACGTGCTACAGAAATGTGTCTGGCTGCTCTCCCTCACCCGCCGGGGATGAACATGCTTTGCAGGGCCATCTGAATGAGACAGTAAAAGCAAAATGAAAGCTGCCTTTCCCAGAGAAAACTTAGGCGGAACATAAAGTCAAGTGGCATTTTCTGACCCGAATATCTGGCTAGCAACAAAATTC
>NW_010243428.1:702-27193 GCF_000690775.1 Eurypyga helias | reverse complement strand
GCTGAAACAGTTGCCTTGGGGTTATTTAACTGCATGATGGAGACTGGCATGGAAGAGAGAAAAAAAGGTAAAGCCTATTGTGCATAATTAAGGACATGTTCTGAAAAGAAGAGAGCTGAAACTCCTTCAGGAAACTGCCAAACCTGGGCATCAAGGAAAGTGTGCTTTTACTTCCATGCCAAGAGTACTGGAAAAGTCTCAGAAAGTGATTTGCTAGGCCCACAGCAGACAGAGATGCAAGAAAACATATTAAAACCCAGCTGAAATGGTAAGCAGGTGAACTGTTTACTATTCTTTAGTAATCCAAGCTATCCGACACCACCAGATCTGAGAAAGTGATTGCACAAACTTTCTGAGCTCACCAGAAACACACAATAAAAATATATTGGCTTCAACATCATGAGAGAAGTGTTGCCTCATGTTTTTCTCCGTCAGCTCTGGTTCTTCCCAAATGACTGTGCCCTTCCACCACCCAACACCTAACCAAAAGGCCCTACGGACTCTCAGCTTTGCAGACCATTTACCCTGGCCTTGCAGGTACTAGCAGTCTGCAGACCAGAGTTTTGTAACTCTGGGGCTAGAAGCAGCATGGAATTAGCTGGAATTAGCTAAAGTAATTTCCAAAAGCCACATAGTGAAAAACCAGCATCAAACATTAAATCCCTTCTAGCTAAAACAGAACAGTACTATCTTAAAAAAATAAAAATAGAAACACAGCATCATCTAGTAACAGTTAATATCTCTTAGGATCTACTGCTTTGGAGAACTTCATTGAAAAACACAAAACTAACCATGGTGAGATACATAATGAAGAAAAAAAAGAAAAAGGAGTTACCAGTAAAAGAACCTTTACTAACACACACTGACAACATCAAAAGACAGCAGCAGACCTGGGATGTTAAGCCAGCTTCCTTCCCTAGGGTGTTTTGAAGACCTGGGAATTAGAGGCGTGCACCGTGGTATAGACATGTGAAGTATTATCTAAAGGCATAACATTCTTATTAACCAGCCAGGAATGTGTGCGTTATATTAAACTTCCATCATCCTGTATGCATCCACTGGGTTTCCAGTATCCTGTATGCACCGAAATGTGCGACTGCATTAATCTCTCATGGTGTAATTACTTCTGGTTGTAATTAGGAACAGCTGTGGCATTCAGACTGAGTTCCATTGGCAATAAACCTCTGCCAGAGTTTAACAGCAGAGTCTTCTTGGAGTTTTATGTTGTGTTCGTGAAACTCTTCAGGAAACTTCATGTGCTGGAATACAATCTCTCCTCCATCTTCCTTCTATAAAGTTAAGGCTCCAGTACCTCAACAGTACAGAGTGTTTTACGACTGCTATTTTCCAAGTGGTCCAGTTTTCTCTCACTGACTTTCATAAGCTTCTCTACAGGAGAAGAGAGCAGCCTACAAGTTGTAAACGGCAGAATCTAAGCCTACCCTCGCAGCCCTTTTGACTGTGAGGAACAGCTGAAAATGCAAGTGTCCCACTGAGCGTGCAGACAACCTGAAACTATTCTAAAATTAGATAAAATATGACTATAAATATTCATAAAGAAACCATTTATTTAAGTTCAAGTCTTGATTTTGAAGCTCAGATGACAAGTGTTTGAATGGAACATGGGGAACTTTATAATTACATAGTATAAGTAAAACCATTCAATTAGCTAGGCTATTTCAGAGTTTTGGCTATCTTTCATGTGACGGTAGATCCACTGAATTCTATTCCGCTGCCAAAACACCTTTTCTTTCCTCTGACAACTTCTGGAAGAAGCCTGTATACTTTCAGTATGCATTAAAAAAAATGAATATAGCATACACTTGTTCCAAATTCAAAATAAAAATTCTTTTGGTTATATTAATTTCCTTCTCTGTTTGAGAGAGAAAATAAATAGCAACTTTTAAAAAATTAATTACCTGAAGCTCTTGGGAAAAACTAAAATAAACTACAAAACCGATCAAAATGCTGCATGTGACTGACAGACCCTGTAGCTACAGAATGTAGTTGAACTTCATGGAAGAATACAAAAGACAATATAATTATTATGTTTATATGTAAAAAATAGGTCAAAAAGTGTTTGTCAAGTATAGCCTGACAATGGAATAACGTCAGTTCACATCAGCTGAGGTAGCTGCCACAGAAGTGCACCAAATACTGCTGAAGACTGCAAAATGCACACCAGAAATCTGTATCTTTCTTATCAGTTAAGTAACTTAGTTTGAAATATCATTCACTTATTGGGGTGGGAAGTGCAGGGAGGGTGGAGGAGTGAAATTCAGACATATCTGTGCTGTCTGTTGCCTTTTTCTTTTTTTTAACTATGAAGTCTTGATATTTAAAAAAAAATTAGAAAGTTAGGTTTCCTTCGTTTAGAAACAAGAAGGCTCAATTCACTAAACCCTTAATCTGGAAAAAGAAAAATACAACTGAACTGTATGCTAGTAAAAGCGGAGATGACTAGGAAGCTCGCTTTCTTAAAGAATTCTTTTAAAAAGAAGGGAAAAGAGCAAACAGCTAAAACCCACAAAAAAAGTTATCAACCATCCCTCACCACAACCGGAATTCTGGAGCTCACCCATTTCATCTCCTTAGGACTCGTACAACAACAAAGGCTACCAGCACTGCATACATATTCATAACAATCTTCTTGCTTTGCATTAGGCAACTTCATTCAAATTCATTGTGCTGACATCAAAGCCAAATTCCCAGATTTTACGCTCATTCAGAGAATAAAAAATGGTTTTTAGGAGGCATTATAAACAGTTCGCAGATACTATGCTGATGAGGATTATGAAATAATTTGGATTCCTCATCGTAGATTATATCTCATACAAACATGGACGAAGATGTAAAAGGTAAGGTCAAAACCTCTCCACTGATCTTGCTAGGATTTTCTCAGGTCGCCCTGTCTCAACCCCACAACCTGTCATATCCAGGGATATATCCCAGACACAAAAACTAAGGACACCACTATCCATCTTGGAAAAATGATTCATTCATTAAATCAATTGCCTGGTTAGTTTACTCCTACATCTGGTATCCTAAATAACCTTTGCAAATACCATGACACCAGTACCAAAATTTTGACAGTCACACAGGAGCTGCATTTGAACATCTTCTGAGCAATGTGGTGCTCACAGTCATGGTTAAGCCACTCCTTCAACGTTTCAGCCAAGAGGCAAAACTCATCCTGCAACACTGGGTGTGTTCAACTACTTTCTATTATCCAGCAGCCCTCCCAACTGGAAGGGAAGGTAGCTGGAGTGCCACCAGTGAGCTCAGCTCCTAAATCCACCAGTCAGGTTCCTGACGAGTTCATGAGCCTGTGCCCAGCATTGGAGGTAAAGGAGGCTCTGTACCAGTAACGACTGACAGCGTGCAGCAGGGAGAGGAGGCAGGCACGGGGATGAGCTGCCTCGGCAGGACACTGTTGTTGATGATACGCTGTTGGGATACCAGAGTTTACAGTAATGTGCTATTAGTGACACAGGTCACTCCTGTGGCATCCAGTGAAAGCATTTCCCATCCCACTCCTTTTCAGCACCCCAATGCAGCCAATTTGTGAGCTGAAATGCCAGAAATGAGCAGGTAATGCTACTCGGTACGTTCACCTGCCAATCAGCATGTACTGATAACGAAAGATACGTACTGAGCTCCCATGGTGGTGAAGGAAGGGGGTGGGGAAGCAAAGCATAAGCTTAATGAATACAATTGAAAAAAAGAAAAAAAAAGAATGTCAAAACTCATTATTTAAGATCTTGTGATTTTCAGGCTAATATTGCAATGGTTAAAACACCTGGTTTTGAAGTTAGTGATGCTGAAAAATCATTGACTGTGCACGCAGCAAGTGGCAAAACAGAAATTATACAATGTAACAGTGATGAGATAGCTTAACATCACATATCAGAACATTAGTTTCCCTGGGTTCAGAGTTTTCTTTTTATTTAATATTCTTTCCATGCTTGCACAGCCAAAGAGCTTGTTGAAAACTGCTTTAATAAAATTACTCGAATACAGACTCAGCCTGTATTACAAACCCCTGAAAACAGAAATTAATAATGGAAACACTGGCAGAAACGGAACTATCTGTCATAAACAGCAGTGCAATTACTCTGCGAAGGTAGCAGAAATGCATTTACTGACTTGCATGCTGCAGATCCACATAATAGCTATTAACACCTTAGGATACACATTTCACATTCCAGTACTATTTCCTTAGCTGATTGCCCTCTGCTGTTTTCCCCAGCTTTTCCCATTGTCCCCCCCACAAAAGACAAAACCCACAACAAAACCAACCAACAGCAGGGAGCAAACAAACTCAGCACAGCACTCAAGCCACAGATCTGTCATTCATACTCTAGAACGCATTTATCCTTCAAAAAAGCAGATCCAAACCAGAGACACTCCATTTACATGACCGACTCAGAGCTCAGATAAACGAAACTTCCAGATGACAAAGGAGCCGTGCTCTTTGAAAAACATCCCAAATTGGATTTAAAAGACTAAACAAAGGGATTCAATTACTGAAATGTGGACATGGACCTAACTTGGCTGCTCAGAGAGAAGAGAGCCAATGCTACAAAGAGCTGTTCACAAAAAAGAAGCGCTCTGCACAAAGCCCCATTCCTCCAGTGCTGAATCCTGCAGTTGTGAGGCACCTTCACTTCTGTTCACCTGGTGCTAGTTGCCTCTCTCAAAGCAAACGTTAACTTCTCAGAGAAATAAACCATTAGAAACACATACTAAACGAAAACCTGACCACTATTTCAGCTTGGCCACACGCTGAAACTCAGCAAGAAAGAGGTTGGAGACCAGAACTTATTCTAACCACCTAAGGTAAACGAGGCACCTATGCTAAGCATCACTTTCGATACTCCACAGAAACTCTTCATTCCAGTATCCACCCTTTTTGAGTAAACATTTCAGAGATGACACTGAGAACTGCCTTTATATCGTACCTTATCAAAAACCCAACCAAATAAAACACCCCACAACACATTCTTAGGATGAGCTTCCCCACCCATGTTAAACTGCCTCCTATTCTCTAAAGAGGACCATTGAATAACCATTCTCAAATCCCAAATCCCTTAAAATATGCAACAAACCCTCTAGAATTAATCCATCAACTACCTGAGGTTTATCTTAAACTTTATTTTAATACAATGTGCATTCTGGACTTAGAGAAATAGAGAAAAAAAGAGGGTATCTCCTGTAAATTTACAAGAGAAACAGGAAAGCAAGATGTAATTTTATCCTGCGTAATAATGTACATCTAGAGGCCTGTAGTCATGGAAGCCTGCAAACAGGCCCACCACCACTGATCTCTCTGCAAGCCTAAGTTTTTAAATGAAATTCTCTCTTGACATTACCAATACAAAGCTGTTCTACAGGATGTGCATTTCTGACTCACGCTTGATTGAAAATGGAGAGATGCAGAGAGAAAAAAACCTTCTGAGCTGCCAGATGGAAGTGTAGCTGTGGTCCTTCTTGAAGTAAGCCAAATGAGGAAGATTTGCACAGTCTGCCCAGTTAAATCTACACTACAGTATTTATTCCATCCATTTCTCGAAGGAAAAATGTTCATTCAACTAGGAGTCTTTGAACTCTAATCCTCCTGAAGTCACAGGTTCTACATCAACTCTAACAAGGCAAGGATTTTACCACTGATCCTCTGGAATACAGTGTTTGATAGATTTTACGGCATAAAACCCTCTAAACTGGAGTATAATTACTAGGCAAAGTACAGTAGCAGAGATTTGCTTTCAGAGAAACCATACCCAGAGCAAGCTATGCTGGCTGCGTGTATTTTTTTATATCACTCAAGTTGAAGCAGACCATAATGCTCTGATCACCTCTGGTTTTCCTGAGTCAATTGATACAGGCACAGAATTCAGAATAGAGCCAGGGGTCCAGGGGGAATTAAAACATCACGTCAGTCATATACACACAGATGAGTCAAAATCAGCTTCAATTTCCTAGAGCCAATGGTAAAGAAAAGGGAAAGATGCTCCCCAAGAATTTATATTTTCTTGCTTTAAATGTCATCATTCCATGTTAGATTATTGTTTGTTCTTTTTTAAACTGATATTTTGCTGAAAAAATGGTGGAGAATTTGACATAGCACAATTACTATGATTTTTTTTTCCTAAGACTATTACTAAAAACTAATACTAATAGGTTTTGGCTAACTTGGTGGTATTCCCAACAGGGGAAGCACATGGAAAAGAAAGCTTAATTACAAACAGGGTTTTGAGAAGTCACCAAAATCCATACAGATCAAAAATTGAAATGACAAGTCACTGGTCAAGATTAAGATTTTTATGACTAATTATGATAGAAAAAAACTATCACGCTAGTAGCTCAGCTTTCAAAGCATTTCTGTATACGCAAAACCTAACTCTTCTTCAATATCACCTATTTCTATTTTCTGCTTTTTCTGTTCTCTCCAGAACTGGGCTATTACATTGCCAATTAGCCAACAGCTCATTCACAGACACTGATATTGATTTCTTTTTAAGCAGCTACCTTCTAAGAATGAAAATAATTCTTTTTTTTCCTCATCTCTGACTTGGTAAAAATAGTTCACTTGGAATAACTAAATAAAACTTCCAGTCAAGATAAAAACTACTTAGCAACGCAGCTGTAAAGGGTGAAGAAAATGAAGAAAAGCTTCAGCAGCCAATACAGTAACCAGAACCATTTCTCCATCAAAGAACTCTATTAACTGTTTCCATTCAGGTACTTTTTTTTGGTCACTATATCAAAAAAACAAGCAAAACAAAAGGAATTGAGGCAGAATAGGGAGCAAGATTTATTAATTACCTTTGCTTTAATTTGCTCTCCCATCTGCTGGTGGCAATTGGCTCTCCATCACAGAAGAAAGTGGACTTGTCCTCATCCTCAGGAGAATGCAAATTTCTTCCTCGCAGCAAACGCCTGCCATATTCTATAACAACATGCTGCAATACAAACAAGGCACATAAATTACCATTTGTAAACACTAGTTACTAAATCTTCCAGTGTTTTTTCGATACTTCTTCGGCTTCATACAACATCATTAAGCTGCCTAACCTAACACAAGGCTGCATCTAATAGCTCTTAACACACTCAGATATATGGGAGAATGTAACTGGAGACGGAAAGATTAGATGCAGTTTACTCTAGGGTTTCTCAGCATTAAGGTTAGAGATCCCACCAGTATTAGCACTGAACAAGTCAGCTTTCAGTCCTGCAGTTGCTACAATGCATAACAACAGTGCTTGGTACCTGTGCTATCGCCCTTTTTGCTGACAGTGGCATCTAGTTTGCCACTGCCATCACACCTCTGCCAAGCAATATCGAGAGTTGGCTCTTGCCTGTTGGTTTTCTGGCTGAGAAGCAGTCAGTGACAGAGATATCTATATGAGTCTGGACATATCTATCCCATAACATGTTTACTAGACTCTGATAAGATGCAGGCAACCACTTCTGGTAGGAATTCCAGCTCACCACTAAAAGTTTTATGGAACTACTTCACCTCAGGAACTGCGTTTAATGAGGAACTGAAGCCATTTCCCAGCTCACACATTGTTCTCATACCTACCCTGTACAAACAAAAGTCACCATAAACAAGTCTTCCTGAAATATAAGTTAAAACTTAAAAGTTAAGCTTTGATCCTAAACAAGGAGGCACATGCCTCAATCTACATACTGTAATATCCTCCAGTAATAGTGATTAATACAATTCACAGCAGAAAAAATAAGCACCCACATATATCTTTTGCAATGTTACAGCATGAATGTCTCAAAACTCAACAAAAATAAGTTAAAAGAGTATATAGTAGGTAGGCAAAAGCCAGCTGGGGATAGCAGACGCTTTTTAGATCTAATGCCTAACAAGACAAAAATGAAACAGAAAAAAATTAAGAAACAGAAAACATGCAAACATTGTTAACATGCTTATTTGAAGTACTGACCAAGTGAGAAATTTTGAAGGTAAAATAGTCAAAATCATTAGCAACACTTAAAGTTATCCAATTATTTTAGAAAGATTTACTCTAATAACATTAACAATTAATAAGTATGGTTACATAATTGAATTACTGTGAAATTAAGTTCCTTTGAAGAAAGACAGATAACTAAAACTATTGTTCCCTAAAATTGGTTTCCTTACTGGAAAATGAATTCATTGTAAGACACAACCATATCCAGGCATCAAAGCAACGTAGTTATTTATGTAGTGTCAATGTTCATGGAGGAAAGCATTTAAGGCTTTAGCTGTTATCGCTAATAAACTCAAACTTAAAACCAATTGTTTTATTAGAAACAGCTGCATCAAAGCAGACAAACTCCCAGACTATATAATCCATGATTTAACATTGTCTTGCTACTAAAGCACGGCTTTTAAATAAGCCACTGCTGCTCCAGAAAACGATCAGGTTTGTCACTGATCGAGAATCTTGTCCTGGTCCATGACAACCATGACACAGGAGGAAGCAAGCTTCTCTACAGCCCAGCCTTTCAACACTGGCATGATCGGATCATAGAATCACAGAATGGTTTGGGTTGGAAGGGACCTTAAAGATCATCTAGTTCCAACCCCCCTGCCATGGGCAGGGACACCTTCCACTAGATCGCTGAACGTCGACATGAGCATGTCATGCCTTGAACCTGCACTGGGAGCACCACAGCGGGTAACACCATCCGGCTCTACCCCTACGCGTTTCCCAAGGCTGTAGCTGCTGAAAATCACCGGCATTGGTATAAATGGAAAAATTACACCAAGTTGTACCCTTTTCTACATACACCACTAAAAAGTTAAGACTCCCGTCAGCCGGAGTCATGCTGTTTAACTTAACACCTGACAGTTTACTAGTTTTGCACGTTAAAATTACCATTGCCCCGTGTTATAGTGCTGCCATTGGAACTGAACATTCACCTCCTTACCTACTGATTCTTACCAAGTTATATTTGGCATGGGGAGCCGCACAGCACCACTAATTATCTGATAATGCAGAAAGCAAAGGCTGTAACAGAAATCACTGCATCAGAACTGCTTTAGCCTCCTCCTTTGTCTCCTGCCCAGCAATAAATGCAGCATTTGCTGGACTACATACCCAGATAATCTTCATTCTTTTTCAAACAAAGTTATTACTTTTCTGAAATGGTTTTTCCATAACTCTTGGAACCTATCAGCGAGACAAAGCCCACATTTGCATATTTACTCTTCATGAAAGCAGCAGCTGAGGTACAGCCCAGAATCTACTAACAAAGAGAGCGGTGAAAATGTACAGAGCACCAGGCTCCCTTGTGTGGCTGCTGCCGTGGGTTGAGTTGCTCAAACGTGCTGCTAATGCTTTTGGTTTTATAAATAATGTGTCAGGCCTCATGAAATTAGGGCCTTATGCATACTGTGGGCATGACAGACCAGATACTGCCAAGACATCACTCTTTGTAGTTACATTTGTGCGTCAGAAAGGCACGTGAAAAGATCTTGGACTCTCCATAACATAACTGTGCCTTGAGATCTTCAGTATTTTTCATCTTTATTAAAACATTTAAGTTTAAACAACAAAAAAATGCTTTGGAAGAATCAGCATTTCCACCTTAAATACCTTACAGGTTTTTGCTTTTGAAGAAATTAAGGTACTGATTAAACAGCAATTTATTCTATTTCCTTTGGAGTCAGCTATAGACATCTTAAGTGTCTGTCCTGGTTTTAGCTGGGACAGAGCCAATTTTCTTCCCAGTAGCTGGTATAGTGCTGTGTTTTGGATTTAGGATGAAAATAATGTTGATAACACACTGATGTTTTAGTTGTTACTGAGCAGTGCTTACAACAAGTCAAGGATTTTTCAGCTTCTCATAGTGTCAGTGAGGAGGCTGGGGGTACATAAGAAGTTGGGAGCATGCACAGACGGGACAGCTGACCCCAACTGACCAAAGGGATATTCCATATGACATCATGCTCAGTATATTAGCAAGGGGAAAGCTGGCCAGAGGGCCGCTGTCGGGGGCCTGCCTGGGGGCATTGGTTGGTTGGTAGAAAGCAATTGAATTTTTTTCATTTGCATCACTTGTCTTTCTTGGGTTTCATTGCTCTCTCTCTATTTTCCTTTTCATTACCATTTATTATTATTATTTTAATTATTAAACTGTTCTTACCTCATCCCACGAGCTTTCTCACTTTTACTCTTCCAAGTCTCTCCCCCATCCCACTGGGGCAGGGAGTGAGTGAGTGGCTGTGTGGTGCTTAATTGCCAGCTGGGGTTAAACCGTGACAGTGTCCTTTAAAACGGCTACATATGGCCATGAAAATATCCACTAGGGCAATTGTGGCTTTCTGAGAATTTTCTACAGGCGTTATTTACAATCTCTTTCAAGCAGACCTGGCAGCATTAACATCTGCACCATAGCAATCGTAATCAGAAAACGCAACACTTAATTCTGTCACTATTCAGAATTCTCTCTCCTAAAAGCTCTTCAGTGTTTAGGTATTTTGGTACTGTAATTTAGTGTTCAACTGGCTGTAATTAATCAAGTCATGGTGTAATAAAAACACACGGATGTTTCCATTCAAAATGTACAAACAGTAAGTATATACTTAGCCAAGGAACCAAAATCTGCCTAGAAATGTTTACAGACCCCACTTAACTTACTGATATTTTAAAATGCCACATGTCCTGCAAATTTACATTGGTATGGGCAGTGAATTTTCTTGCACATAAGAGATCACCAAGCCATGCTGCTCTGACAACTGAGTATCTTGTAGTACCAACAGCAACCTCACAAAATTGCACTTTCCCATTTAGAAAACATAATCTGTAAGATTGCAGATGGTTAAAACTGTTAGAAATATAGACAGTAGGTTTGGTGATAAGACTAAACTCAACAGGGTGTTACTTTATCTTCCCACATTTTTACAGTTTCGCTCTATCGTTCTTCACTAGCCCCATGCAAGCAGCTGCCACCCTCCCGCAGCGGAGAGACACACACGCTAACTGACACTGCGCTAGCAGGTTAGCCATGGAGAGAGCACATCTGCTGACTTAAATGAACCATACTCACCTCTTCGGCTTAAAATACAGACATGTACTTTCACACTACCTAACTTTCAGCTCCTAAACAAAGTGGCCGAACATTGATTAGAAAGAGATGCCCGTGGAGCAATCCAGAACCACCAAACCGCTGAACCAGCTCCAAAAGCATTTCTCTTGTCAGAGACCAGCACAACCAAGATTTTAATTTAGGGACCATAGCTCATTATGTAAAAGTAGTTACAAACAGTAGCTATTCAAAACACCTAAAATTAATTTCCTAATCCAACCAAGGTCAGCCAGCTCTTTGCACAATCATTTTGCCAGTGTGACAATACTAGCTTGTTTGTTGGCTTTTTTGTTTAATTCTGCCTACGTCATCGCAGCCACGTAACATTTTTATCTGCACCACTGTAGCCAGCACAGTGCATGTGCTTCCTCTTTGCAGCAAAATAAGCTGTCGTGGCAAAAGGCAGAGTTTGGCTAAGGTTATTACCACTCTATCCGACACTTCTGCACGTGCAGACAAGACACTCAGGACTGAAAACTCTCCTGCCCCTGACGACCACAGCTCTGCAAGAAAAGGTCCTGTAGCAAAGAATTCATGTTCAGGATCTAAAAAATTAGATCCTTCTTTCTGTTACTGGCAGTTGGTTTCTGCCAGCAAAGTTGACAGATCTTGGTCTATTATGTTTAATTTTTACAATTACCTTAGGTATGTCAGGGGGAAGAGACAAATGGAAGATTTCTAACTCTCCCAGGCAACATTTTCATGCTTTATGTGTTTTGCAGGCCTTTGTTATCATTTGTCCATGTTCTAACCTCTGTGTGGCTTGACACTGGTGCACCGTTATTCCAAATTTAATGGCTCCTGTAAGTTTTACTAGCATGCCAGTTTCTCCTTCCAGGTAAGTCCCAAGACAGTTTATCAGTCCAGACTTAGCAGTGATCCTGGAGGGACCATTCCCACCTCCCTACTTCAATACTTTTCTTGCTATCATGATTCATTTTTGTCCTGGGCAAAATATCGGCAGAGTCCAGCAGCAGCAGCACAGCCACGTCGCCCTGGAGGGTACGAGCGAACGGCTCTTAGAGGAATGCAGACCTCCAAAGAGAGTAATTGTGAACATCTCATTCTGTTTCTTCAATGCCTGTACCACCGATGCCTCACTTTCCTGGCCCAGTTCTGACCCCAGTTTTACACTGACTTCAGAGTAAAACCAGGGTAAAGAAACCATGAATAAAGCCTTTGGTGGAGTAAGCAGAAAATAACACAAATACAATAAAAGCATTTTCATGAGGATATACAACACAAATCTTTCTCTATTCCCACTAGTTCAGCTGTTCCAGTTAATGCCACCCACAGTCATACAACTCAGTAAATGCTATTGTAAAGGTAAAGCAACCAGTGATCATTTTCTGCTGGAAGTGTGAGCATGTGCTCCATCATACTTCTCCTAAAAGAGGGGAGGCTTGATGTAAGGTGACACTACACACATCTAGAAGGAAAGAACTAAAAAAAAAGAAAAAAAGGTAATTAAAATTTTGGCCATCAGCCCAGTTACCATTTACTCCAGGGAAGAAGAAAAAAAAAAATGGTGCAGAAGATTACACCTGGCCTGAAAAGCAGAAACATCTGCTGAACTCATAAATTATTGGATTAGTTCTACCCCAGGAAGCCAGCCTGGTGTACGTACCCTCTACAGAACAGTTTAACTGTGCACAGTGCGAAATACAAAAGATTGTGCTGAATTAATTTCTCATTAGAAACAAAGGGGGGGCAGGGAGAAAAAAACATGCTTAAATGCTGCGTGCAGGTTCCTTCCGCAAACCATAGCACAGCTTGGTTTGACACCACACTTCTCTGAAACGGATAAAAGTGCAAGCGGTAGGGACAGCTTGCAGACATAGTTCAGTTCTACTGATCAAAGGGTTCATCTATTTTGTGTTTGTTTTAATCAAACTGGCCCATACGCTACTAATCATCTTTTCAAAACTTCTTTAAGGCAGTCTGTGGGAAAAAAACCAGACCAACAACAAAAAAAAAAAAACCCAACCCAAGTCACTGAATTCTTGCTCCAAACTGTATTTGACTGGGACTGCTTAACCAGGCCTTAACACTGATGCAGCCAAATTTGAAAAAACACACTTGCAAACCTAAAAAACGAAACTGAGTTTGGAGTAATCACCTGAATTTATACCTCTGGTCTCCTGTATCCAGAAAACCTTAGACCAGAACTTCGTAACATAGCCCCTCCCTGTGCCCTTCCCTACCTTGCCCACCCTGAACATGCGCAAAGCTATGCAGTGGCAGTCCCTGTGCTCCCAGACAAGGGGAGTCCACACAGCACCGAGTTAGGGGACGTGACAGACCTTGCCTCTACGTCTGCACGGCGCTGCAGGTTCCTTCCGTGGCACTAGTGATTTGGGAGTCAGAACCTGGAACAGAGAGTCTGGAAGTGGCAAACACTTCCCTAAACCTCTTTGCTCCATTCGAAAGACAGCCAAGGGTCATCATCTCCACTGCTGCAAAATACTACAATGTACTTTTTTAATTTTTCAGGAATCTGAATACATCTTGGTTTCATCCATGAATGGAAACCCATCATTATTCCTAGCAGTGGCATATAGAAAAGGAGATGGTCTACAACTTCTATGTTCAGTTTTCTTGCACTGTTAAGTAGTCTCACAGGATTTTCCCCTCTCTCAGGTAAGAGTCCTTTTCCAGACTGGGTGGGAGATAACAGGGGTAAGTACCCTAAAGACACTGTAGGCAGACAGGTATGGTAAGGTAGCATTTTGCTGTATTCGAAGATGAATTTGGCACAGCATTTCGGTTTGAAATGTTGCTTCTTAATTACATTTCACTCTAAGAAGTGCAAGATTGAAATAATTTTTTGTCTGGCAAATTCAGGTAAATTCGCTGATAGAGTTAGGGCTGGATGTCACGGGCTAGCCTTTTCAATCCAACAGGGCTGTCCTGGTTCTCTCCTTTTGGCTGTTAATTAGGGAAGAAGCCGTCTTTAACTGATGCCTCACCTATTAATAACGTTCAAATAGACAGGCATTGCTGCCTGGTTTATTTTCAAGAGTGACATTTCCAGTCAAATAGCAATAATTAAAAATTATATATTCATCAGCCTAATCACCACAACTAAAGGTAGCTCAAATTTGAATTGATCCTTTGAAAACTGAGACAGGAGAAGCCATAGACCAAATGCTCTACAGGTATTAACTTCTTCACCTACAAGTTCTGGGCAGAAACCACATCATGTCATTATGTAAACAATCACTGGACTACTTCCAAGGTTATATCCTTCCCAGCTGTTAACAGGCAAAGAGCAATATGAAAACACACCAAAAAAACCCCCCCACGTGGCAAAGCAGAATTTGATTTGCATCAACGAAGATACAGAAGGGCTGTATCTTGAGGGTTGCCAGTAATAATTACAAATCAGCTTACAGACACCAAGTATGATGAAAGTCATTCCAGTTAAATGCTCATGAACATCGAGTATTTGCACACAAAGAAATCTTCAGGAAGTCATAGCACTGACAGAGTTATTTATTCTCTGGATAGGAAGGCAGTGCTGCTTTTCTTACGTGGTTGGAATTAATGCAGGTAAACAACTGGACGACAAAAACTTCAGATGTTTATGCTTTTTAGAACATTTTAAGTTCCTTCCCCTAAATTTCAATATGATTTTTATTTTTTTAAATAAGCCATTCATAGCCCATCCTAGACAATAAATATTTCACTATGAATTCCTCATGAACTCTAAAGGTCATAAAGGAGGATTCAGTACACTAAAAACCACTAGTCCTAATGCTCCAGTCATAATGCTGCCTTCTTGCTTTAGGCCCACTGGTATTGTACAGAGTAGGTGTATCTTGTCTAGAATCCTTTCTACTCCAGCACAGAAGAGAAATCAAATAGTTTGTCTCTGCATACTGTATTCTTTGTTTAAAGGTCATCTATACATGTTGAAGTTTCTAAACCAGTAGGTGTTTCTAAGTAAAGTATTTCTAAATAAAGTCCTACTTGAGAATAAAGAAGTACTTCAAAGGTTTTCTAGAGTCTGATTCAAGTTGTCACTCAGTTTCCAGTTCAGGTGAGGTAAACAATCTATTGGAAATACACTGGATTTCTCTCTTGCAAACATTTAAATCAGCACAGGGAGGCTTTGATTTTGTTTTTCCAAAGATTTGGTGTCCGGCAGCTAAACCTAGCACCAACATCCTTACAGTTTCATGACTGAATTTGAGGGGAGGGGGTTGAAAGAACAAAACCTGGCTTGTTTCTGTTAGAAGCAGGAGCCATTTTTGCCTTACACCTTTGATCACACCTAGCTAATTATACTGCTATTTGCTACAGAGAATCATATCCTTTGTAGACTGATAGGTATGCAAGCAGAAAGCCCAAGCAATACCCGGACAACACTCACACCTCCCCTAAACCAGCTGTTTCCCTCTGGTGACAGTGCCTGTGACTCATCCCAGCAGGAACAACGGAGCAGAACTCCTCTTATGGCCAGGGAAAGCTTCCCTTGCAAGGAGGCAGATATATATCATACCCTCGCAATCTGACAATGTCTAAAAATTACTGTGTTTCTGACAGCCTCAGAGGATAAGGGAAGAAACACTGCCAATTACTGAATTCCCTTCCAAACATCCTCACAAGCAGAAGACAGCCTGGGTTTGGGACTTGCCTCCATTTCTCCAGATGTCTTTTTGTGCCCACAGTTATTTGCAAGTGTAAATTATGGGCCCAATCCAATACTTGCTGAAATCAACAGGAAAAGGTCCGATTGATTTCAGCCGGGTCAAAATAAAGCCTACATATCAAAGCGCAGCTGAAAAAAAAAACCACCCCAAATTAAATAATAATTTCCTCGATAAGCACTGTTTGGACCTGCAAATAATTGCAGATACAATTCCAAGTCCCCAACATAAGAGGTAAAATTGAGTTACATGGAAAAGTCAGGATCAATAGCTGTCATCCCACTGGGCTGACAGCACTTCATTACTCTTGCGGAAGAAACTTGATTTTGATTTACTTACATACTTACGTACAGTCATTTTACAACAGACCCTGTGTCTTTATGACATACAATACATACAATTAACTGAAACAAAAGGAGAAAAGAGAAGAGGAGATGGGTATTTCATGCCTTAATGATGTGTGTGTGTAGTGGGTGCCTTGGATACATTTATTTTACTGGACAAAGTAAATTTTTATGGCACACTCCAAACTAGGTTCACACAAATGCAGTTGAGAACTTCAGCTAGCAGGCAGGGGCAGCTCACTACCTTCACCCACTTCCTGTGAAACAAAGATATCCTCATTTCCTTCATAATGGGAAGGGACAGTTTAGAAGGAGTAAATATTCATGTTTTGGTCTGGCCTACTCAAATTTTGAAGCAATTAGACTAGCTTAATGAATTTTCTGCATAACAACTTAA
Source organism: Eurypyga helias (assembly GCF_000690775.1). Classification (NCBI taxonomy): domain Eukaryota; kingdom Metazoa; phylum Chordata; class Aves; order Eurypygiformes; family Eurypygidae; genus Eurypyga; species Eurypyga helias. The sequence continues at coordinate 10,712 of NW_010243428.1, read as the reverse complement.
TATTAAGAAAAGCAAATAAATCCACAAAGCAGAAGAATAAGCCAACTAATAGCCTGCATTTATGCTGATCATAAGTATATTAAAATACTTAATTTTAAACTGAAATAACAGTCCTTCTCATCGTGGGAATTCTTGAGGCTTAACAGATAAGCACTTGAATACTATGGCCAAGGACATACTTAACGTGGTGACTCACTTTACCACATCTATCTCATGCCACTGTATATTTACAACAGGGTATTTTTCTTGCTTTAGTATAATAAATACATAGGCACTAGGCAAAGCAGAAAAAGCTACTGATGTAGTAATTGAAAAATTCTGGTAAGCTTTAACAGGATTTAGAAAGAAAGACAGAAGATTTGATAGACAAATCTACAAATCAAAAACACGTATTTGTTATTATATATTACATTATATTACATAATATAGAATAAAGTAATTTTATAAAGTCTCTAATATTTGAGGCCAGATTGTCCCAATGAATTAGTCTTTTAATACCTAACTGAGTATACACATCCTCAAGTCCTTCCCCAAGTGCTTGGGATAACCTCAAACTGCCAATGAAGTTTTTAAAACTGACAAAAAGAGGCCCAGAAGAAAGAAATAAGCCAGGGTCCACAAATGGTATCATCTGTGCCCTAAAAAAAGGAAAGACCTAAATTATCAGTTACTTTCTAAAGCTCTGAGCAAGGTCCCCTCACCTCCTATTCGTCAAAGCCACTAGTCAACAGATTAATGGGAATGGTACAATGCAAGGAAGAGAGTACCATACGGAACATAATTTGGGGAAAAAGTGATTGAACAAAGGAACATTAAAAAATGAAAGTAATCTGAGGCAGGTAACCAAGGAAAAGGAACTGATCCAACATACTCTGAACAAATTTTCTGCTTCAACCCACACACGTAACCCAGCATGGTTAGTGCTGTCTTACTATGAGCACATTCACAGGAAACCATTAACAGCACATCTGTTTCATTAAAAATAAATGCTCAAATATAGGGATTATAAAACTTTATATTTCCATGAAAATAACCATTATTTTTAAAATGCACCTCAACATAACAGGAACTCACCGTATGCACTGCTTTCCTCTCTACCGTGGGGAGAATATACAGCAACTAAAACTTTGCTAGATAAACAATCCTAAACAGAGCTAGCTTTGGTTTCACATGCCTATTAATTTCCAATAAACACACACTGGCTCTGCTAAGGACGTTATTGTTTATCTGATAAAATAATACGAGTTTGATACGTATTTTAAAAACAAATAATGGAGTCGTTCTTCCAGCGCGGGGCCACAGACAGCTCAGAATTATGATGTACTTGATTCCCTAATTTCTGCCGAACGAACTTAGCTGAATGAACTGTATGAACTTAACATGAACTTACACAGTGGTCTTAGCAGAGTCAGCAAACCGGATTCCTGCTCTCGTTCAGACAACTTGAGGGAACCAGGCTCACCAGCAACTATAGGAACACCCAGCACCTGGGCCTCAGCCTGTTCATTAGGAACATTCAGCTTACGGCGCTTATCGGAAGACATGAAGAAAAGGAAGTTTAGTGAGGAACAAACATGACCAAAACCCACGGAATCCCTTCTCTTCCCTTTGGCTGCAAACCCTCCCCGCAGTCCACTGAACTCTGGTAGCTCTGAACGCACCCATGAACAGACCCTAGACAGCGCCGAAACAAAGCCAGCCATAAAGATCACACTTTACACTGTCCATTTTATACATTTTTCTAGGTATGTACAAGTGATTTTAGAGTTTTACAACTCTCTGCCAAAACTTCCGAAGATAATTCAAGCACATGCACAAGTCTGCATCCCAGATCTTCCATGTTCCTAAGTGCCATTTTCACAACCCTGCTACTTTAGCCCCAAATCCCCCTGATTTTCAGAAGCCTTTTAAGGCCTATTTGGAAATGTTTCATATTAACCACAAATAATCGCTGTTGCAAGTACTGCCTCATCGCTTTTCCTCTTGTTCAAAAGTAGATCTTGAACAAGGACTTGGCTCTTAGACTGGCTTGTGAGATCAATTCTACAAGTTTTGAACTGAATAAGTTTTTAATACAGTCATTTGCAAATTAGCTGTACCGCAATCTCCTCTGGAGTAGCCAAATAAATGCATTCTCACAGCTCTTATGTTTCAGTATGTTTTGTTCCCATCTAGATGATCTGAGAGTAAAAACATGACCTCACTTAACAACCACACAAGAGATGAACGTGTGATTAAACATCTTCTTTCCCCACCTGAAGTGACACAATATTCTGTTCTAACGTACATTGAACTGAACTACAAAGGAGTGGGGATAAGACATCTTTGGTGCAGATCAGCCTCTCCTCTAAAGCCAAGCGGTATTGTGCAGCAGTTAGAAGAGGTCAGGAACTGTTGGGAGCAGGTGCTAACATGTCCCTCTCTTCCCCTCCACTGACAATAGTGTATGCTTTGGCACTGACAACCTGCAATGGAGCTGACAAACAGAGAAGTCAGGTAAGACTAATGGCTCTATGTAACGGCAGTCGAAGTAGCATTTGCATCTCATTCCAGGAAAAATTAAAGACAATCATGTATTTTTAATACATGAGAATTAATCTTACTAAAAATAATTTTAAGGGGTGGTGGTAAGAAACAGAGTCAAAACCAAGACGGGATACTGAGTATATTCAGAGTATATAAAGTAATGTTTCTTGTAAATGTTTCTTGTGCTGAAAATACCTGTAAAAGAAAGGAAACAGTACTGTGCTTTTCCAACTCTCACCCTAGGCCACCAGCAGAGACCCCACAGGATGTTGGCAGGACATCCCCACCTTCATCAAATAACCTTTCTGGTCAAAGCCATACATATCTCCTATCCCAAAGTATTATGCCATCTGATTATGTCAAACCTTCCAGTGTTAATCAGCAGACATCAAGCTGCAAAGTCTGCAATAAAATGTTTTATTCCTCTCTACAAACTACATCCTATCGGTAGAGGAATGATGAATATTTCATGATCTACAGTTCTCAGAAGTGAATGTTTTATTTTCATTAACTTTTTCTATATTCTGCTTTCCGAAGGTCTTTTAAATCTGAATGCTCAGATATTTCTGGAGTAAATAAATGCATTTTAATAATCTAATTGCACCAGGAGGTCATTTGTTTGAACCCCCAAGCCTTCATGTATTTTGATCTGTGTATATTAACCTGTAATTCTTACATCTCTTGCACTTAATAGACAAGATTTTAGTATTTTTATTCACATACACGAATAACTTGGTGCACCAATAACTTATTGTGTAGGTAGTCCCCTTGATGTAAATGGCTGTGTGATGTGACTACTGTCTTGATTACAACAAAATTTATACGTGCTTAACTCCACATCCACATGCTCTGAGTAGTCACTTATGGATGAAGGCCAGAGCCAGTAAGGCCATCGCAGTGTGCATAATCGCAAGCACGTAGAGGTTTTTGAAGTATCTAACTTTTAAGAGGTGTAAGGGTACCAGAATGGCTCAAGCAATGGCACCGTTTCACAAAAACACATGCTTTGCAGATGTACCCTGGAAGAACAGAAGACAAATTGGAAAGCTTCTGTAATAAACATGACATATATATATGCTCTGCATGTGTATACACCAAACACACTTGTATCTAAATAAAGGATACACAGATGGGTATGTCCATGTCTAATTAAAATGGACATTCAGAGAACATTTCAGTAACAAAGTACAGCACAAAAAAAAAGAAATCACCCATAGAAAGTAGCACATGCAGCCACTGACAGCACAATTGGCTGGGGGGGAAATTGCACTTGTTCAGAGTCATAAATAGCCAGCATTGCACTGAAGAAAAGCACCTGAAACTTGACATTTCTCAGGCAGTTTGTTTTCTTCCAGTTCTTATCTAATCAGAGACACCAAGGGATGAGTTCTTAAACAAAGCATTAAAGCCAGATACAGATATTTATCCTTTGACTTAACTTATTCTCAGTGTGTTTCAATTTCTTATTAAAAAAAAACCAAACCAAAACATCCACTAGCATAAAAAGTCAGAGGAAGGAAGAAAAAAAAGGACTATGGTATTCCTCTATAATGAGTGCACACAGCTAATTTTCTTCTGCAAGTATCATGTCTGCATTCAGTGGAATAAATAACCAGATAAAGTGTCAAACTTCCAGCTGTCCAGGTGAGATATGGGGAAGGAAGAAGAAACTCTGAAATTACACAGGAAGAGTCAATAACATGTTTACAGGCAGAAATAAACATTGTTCAAGGCATAATTGAATTAATGCAGCATTTTGGATAAACCCAATTTGCAAAGGATTTGCCTGCAATGTTAAACCCAGTCTCCCTTAAATGTATTTTGAACTGCTGCTCGGGGTCCCTGCATGAACCGACAACAGTCCCATTCCTCACCCCACTGACTTGCACTCATGCTCTCGAGGCACCAAGCAAACTTACAGCTGTGCATACCCCAAAAATGTTATAATAGTTCTTAGAAGAAGGACAAACATGCCTATGCTATTTATGCAAAATGGAGAAGAAATAAGCACGGACTAACCTAGTCTAGTTAAGTGGCAGAAAGATTTGTTAAAAGGATTGACATAGGATTGGCTGACTTGATAATAACAAAATGAATGTTAAGAAAAGTCTGAGGGACAAAGAATGCGAATGCTCTAGGGCACACGTAAAGAACTGGGAAATGTACCAGAAGTAGACGAAAATCTATTGAAAATCATAGCTATTTCATAGCTGTAGCATCTGACTTCTGACACACCATCACATATGTGAAGATGTGACTCGATGAAAAGGACAGCTTTTCACTTTTTCACATCTGCCCTGTGACAGACCTAAGAGAGTCGTCATGAAGACATACCCATTGCTTCCTTCTGTCTGCAGCTCCACCACAGCCAACAAAGAAGATGAGCTGACATCTCAAACAACATGCCCACACGTAAAGAACTGGGAAATGTACCAGAAGTAGACGAAAATCTATTGAAAATCATAGCTATTTCATAGCTGTAGCATCTGACTTCTGACACACCATCACATATGTGAAGATGTGACTCGATGAAAAGGACAGCTTTTCACTTGGAGTACATCTGCCCTGTGACAGACCTAAGAGAGTCGTCATGAAGACATACCCATTGCTTCCTTCTGTCTGCAGCTCCACCACAGCCAACAAAGAAGATGAGCTGACATCTCAAACAACATGCCCAGAGAAGCTGTGGATGCCCCATCCCTGGAAGTGTCCAAGGCCAGGCTGGATGAGGCTTTGAGCAACCTGGTCTAGTGGAAGGGGTCCCTGCCCATGGCAGGGGGTTGGAACTAGACGATCTTTAAGTTCCCTTCCAACCCAAACCATTCTGTGATTCTGTGATTCTAACATTAATGGCCTCCTGTGGGTGGCCAGGGCTCCCCTAGGCTTACCCTTCTCAAGACTCCTCAAAAATAGGCTCGCTGCAAACTGGAGCTATGTTCCTCCAGAACAAAGGATTTACACAGTCAAGAACAGACTGCTGGCATGCCATGCAGAATCCTGAAGAATAACAAATAGCACTTCATTCCAACTTCATCCCACAATAAGTTTTACTCTGCTCTCGTATATATCCATATGTTTACGGTAACAGACTTTTCCTGAATAACTGAATTCAGGTAGACTTAATATCATGTACCATGAAAGTTGGTAATTATGGGTGCAACAGAATTACAGACATGTTTTTCACTTAGGGGAAGAAAAAAAAAGAAGAAAGCAACTTCTACAATGTTTGCAACTCAGGGTTGACAGCAAAGACAGGCTGGTAAAACAGTCATGGCAAGTGGCAAACATAAAAAAAAATCACACTAATTCCATCTGAGTCCTATTGTTTAATCAGCAGGGATTTTGCTTTGTTAGGAGCAATTTATACTGATTTTACATAATCTTTGTTTTGGTCAGGATTTAAGAAGTCTCTCTGGAAATATCCCATCTTTTCCCAGCCTTTATTCTTCCAGGAGAAGAATGTACAAAGAAACAACCTATGATTAATTAACCACCATTAAAAAATGTATGGTCTAACTATCAGGAAGCATTCAGCTATTTCTGAAGTGGGTATTATTCTCAGCCAACAAAATAAAAATGAATGGTATCAGCTAAGCACTGCTCTACCTCACCTTCAGATTGCAGGTTATCATCTTTCCTTCTCAGGGCCTTGATCCCTTGGGGATGCTTTACAGCCTCTTGGTTATCCAAGGATCATGACTTTAACATCTAATTATCATTGTGAGCAGCCACTGTAAACATCAGCAAACTTCAACAGAGCTTCCAAAGGGCAATACGCAACACAGCACAGGCAGTTTATATTAAGGTTAATTGGTCTTTCAGGAACTCATAGTATTTGATAAAATAAAATGCAACTGTAGTCCAATAAAGTGATTTTCTTTCTTTGTATCAAAGCTGAAAGACGAAAAAAGCTACTTCCTTCAAGGGCAAAAGGGAAGCATCTACGGCATATTTGGCCATAACGGATAATTTCCGCACTTACGTTGTTCAACAGATGTTTAAAAAGCATGTGCAGACTATAAAGCTGATTATTCACTAGTACCCTGTGAGCAGACCGTTTCTCAGCAGAGTGTTAGAGGGCAGTTTTACAAACAGACAAGACGACTCTTACCAAGAAATCGCACTTTGGGGTTTAAGAGGCATATGATAGCAGATGCCAAAAAAGTCCAACCACATTCATCTAACTCTACAAGATTACTGGAATGCACCAAAACAGGTGCCTAGAATAATTTAGGAAACGTCTGCTGTAATCTTTGTTTTGTGCTGTAGTACCAAATAGGTAATAGGTACACCAAAGCTTTGAAAGTGAAAGATCAAAAAATGAAATGCAGACTTACCAACCTACTGGGTTTAATGTTGTTTTGAGAAGAAAGAATGTTTAAATTGAGTTGGAACAGGCTTAATTTTTCCTATAAACCCACATAACGAAAGGGTCCGGTCACATACATTGTTGGAATGGCTCTGAAGTAATTGCTCCTTTACTGCCGTGATGAAAATGGCAAACCCCAGAATGAACATGTTTGCTGCTCACATGGTTGGACACTAGTCCACCTGTTCCTCAGGCTCATTATACCCACGGTGTGCTTAGGAAGAGCAGGGTGAATACACGGCAATACCATATTGGTCAGATCACATGCATAAGAAGGTATGTCCAAAAAGAAAACGAGACAGGACCAAATTGCAGGCATCCACTGTACTTAATGGCACTGCAGACAGAGATCTGTGTACCTTTGATCAGAACCTGCCTCACACATAAGGGATCTGAGATAGAAATTCTCTTAGGAACTTATTTAAGAGAAGATGGAGAGTAACTTCACTGAGAGCACGTAATTCATATGACTACTACCAGACAAATATTAAAAAAATGAGAACCACGCCCAGTAAGATATTCTAAATCAAGGCCCTGAACAAAGCAATATTCATCTGAGGAAGCAAACCCAGTAAATATAACTGGAATACTTGCACTGAGAGCTGAGTTACATTGCCCCTATTCAAGTGGAATCAACTCTCCTTTACAGAGACTACTGCCTGCGTAATTCTGTTTTATGGCTGATTAACACAAGGTCAGTGAACAGGCTCTGGGATGGGCACTTGGGGAAGCTGCTAGAAGCTTTATCAGCAGTTTTAACAGATGTCAGCCTTTTCACCATCAGAATCTGCAGATTTGTCTACATTGACAAACTTACAACATTTTTGATTAGGCAAAAACACTTGACAGTGAGCTTGTTACATCCCAGTGGGGTTCCTCTCATTTAGAATTAAAGTAGCTTGCACTTTTTTATTAATACAAGCTAAAGGGACAACGCTGTAACTCAGACTAATTAGAGCCATCTAAAACCCCTGGATGGATGCATCCCATTCAAAACTGACCCTCCCAGAAGCAAGCTCTGAACTGCTGGAGAGATCTCTCTCACCTACTTCAGCATCTGCAACAGGCGTTCAGAACTGCATGCAAAGTTTGTCTGTGGAGAATAAGAAATTGCATTGGTCTAAAATCAGGGATTATGTACCTCTAATGCTGAAGTCCCAAAGACAAATGGCCTTAGCACTGGTATTTTAAAAGTTGATAACTCATGAATGTTAGTTCTGATGGAAAGATGAAATACTTTGCTTTACACTGGTTGAATGTGAGTTTAATTTATTTCATCAGTAGCTGGCAAGTTTGTTCAATAAACCAAGCCTACATAATAAACCTAACCTTATAAACCAAAGCAAAGGACACAAGGGAAAGACAAATGGCAATTGAAATAAGAGCTTTATGGCCTGATGCCACCTAACCTGCCACTTTGATCAGTCAGTTCAAATTCTTTTAGGACCAGTTAAGCATCAGTCCCAGGCTGCTTCTGTATAATAAATGAGTCTTAGTTTAGGAAATTAATCATGTACCCTTGCCAGTTTCAGGCAGCATGAAAGAAGAATTTGCAGCCTCAAGTGCTAAGAAGAGCTAGAAACTAGCACTGCAGAACAGCACTGTCCTGGTTCTTTTATATATATATTGCACAACTACAAGATTACTCCTGTGAAAACACTGTCAAATAACAGCGCAGGAACAGAATTCTAGCCTGCTTCTCTACTGCTTTTGTGTTCAGTAAATAATCATTGCGTCACAATGAACATTTGGCATAACCAGTAAGAAAATCCTCACTAAGCGCACAGCAAGTCCAGCTCCCTCTTCTTCAGGTTTGGTCCTGCTGCCAGCATAACGACTGACAAAACTCACTTTTCATTTGACAAGCTCACAATCAAAACACAAGCCCAACCCAAACACTGCGCTTCTCTACAAAGTCTTCTGTGACAACATGTAACTTCGAAGCCTTCCGGAATTAAGTAAGGATTAAAGGCCGCTAACATCCAATGCGGATGTAAGCATAACTCTGAGTAAGTCTTCACTGACACTGCCCTCTTTGTCCTAATGGTCCAAAGGCATCTAAACTATTACAAGACATGATAGAGCCATAGAACAGTTTGGGTTGGAAGGGGCCTTAAAGATCATCCAGTTCCAACCCCCGGACACCTTCCACTAGACCAGGTTGCTCCAAGCCTCTTCCAGCCTGGCCTTGGACACTTCCAGGGATGGGGCATCCACAGCTTCTCTGGGCAACCTGTCCCAGTGCCTCACCACCCTCTCCTGGAAGAACTTCTTCCTGATATCTAATCTAAACCTCCCCACTTTCAATTTAAACCCGTTACCCCTTGTCCTGTCACTACAGGCCCTTGTAAAAAGTCCCCCCCAGCTTCCTTGTAGCCCCTTCAGGTACTGGAAGGCTGCAATAAGGAAGCCTTCATTAAGGAAGCCTCCTTGTTTCTGATTTATTAAAAGAGTTGCTTACTGGAATACAAGATTTTCACACTTACTTCCACTGAACAGGTTTTAATACGCTCATGATAAAATAAACATTAGAACCTCCCCACAAATGAGTTGTATTTTGACACGCTTGGTGCCACTGTTAACATTCACTGCAATGGGCATGTGGACCCTTACCCACAGGGAAGCAGAAAGGCAAAAATCGAAATGATTCCTTTGCCCTTCAAATACCCTTTCTAGAGAGGGTTCGACAGTTCCAGTCATCTGGGCTCTAAGGGCGGTTAAGGCAAGATCAGGCAACCCCACACAGAGGTCTCTGCTTCCTCCAGATCTTCCGAGATCTCGGAGTTATTGGATTTGTGACAAAAGGAAGATGAAAACCAGGATTATTCTTTAAGATGCATCTGCAACACATTGGAGACAAATGTTTGCTTTTATCCTGTGTAGTCTTTTATGTTCTGCATCTTGAAAAGCAATATATAACTATAAGTCTAAGATATTTAGGTGATTCTCCCCCTCTACTCTGCTCTGGTGAGACCTCACCTGGGGTTCTGCATCCAACTTTGGGGCCCCCAACGTAAGGATATTGACCAGTTGGAGTGAGCCCACAGGAGGCCACGGAGATGGTCCGAGGGCTGGAGCACCTCTGCCATGGGACAGGCTGGGGGAGTTGGGGGGG
>NW_010243428.1:0-427 GCF_000690775.1 Eurypyga helias | reverse complement strand
GGTGTCCCTGCCCATGGCAGGGGGGTTGGAACTGGATGATCTTTAAGGCCCCTTCCAAACCAAACCGTTCTGTGATTCTATAGTTTAACTTCCTTGTCCAGCACCCAAAAGCTGAGGTGACAGATTGAAGAATTTTGAGTCGAATGGCAGCACATCCCTTCAGTATGCCCAGGGAAGCACGGAGCTGCCCTGCATGACAAGAGCCGGGCGTGTAAGGCTGTGGGACAACCCAGGTGACAGAAACACCATTTCCCATAGGCGTGACAAGCACTGGGCGTTGGAAAGGAGCTCACCCGTGCCATCATGAGGGCAGGCCACACCACCTCCTCGTTAGCATTATTTGAACAACTCCCTTCGGCACTCCCGACACCCCGCGACGGCCCGTGCTCGCTGGGGGACGCTTCCGCGCTGCTCCGGAGCGTCGCCT
>NW_010243427.1:1670-5895 GCF_000690775.1 Eurypyga helias | reverse complement strand
AGCAGCAGGGCGCGGGACGGGCACCCAACCTCACCGCCACCCGCAGTCGCCGCTGCCCGTGCCCTGGGGAACGCGCAGCAGCTCGGACGAAGCGCTGACGGAAGGTTTTGCTTGTGAAAATCCCCCGGTGCCAGAAAACCTAATCTCACGGGTGCGACAGGATAATATGGATTTACGCGGGTTTTGAGATGTGCTCCTCGGTTCTAAAAAAGCTTTCACTGAAAATGAAATGTTTAGCATTATAGCACTGTTCGTGCTGCAGAGTTCGTGCTCAGCCACCACGGATCACCTTCGGAGAGGGAGAGCTTCCCGCTTCCGCTGCGCGCAGGCTGTTGCACTGTTCACTAATCTCAGGGTAAGGGCTCTTGAAGGAGTCTTAACCGGCAGGTCAGCTTTGATGTAGTGCCTTTGAAATGAATGAGGCGGGTCTGACTGGGCGAATATTTAACCTGTGGTTGATCAGCAAAAAGGAAGAATAAACCGATAAATCACTTTGTGTAAACAAAGCAGCAAACACTTCCAGAACAGCTGCTTTAGCAGACTGCTGTTATCCTCCTTCTCCTGACCTCCCATCATTTCTAGCAGTACAACCACGAGGCAGTTAAATAAGATTTATCTTACAGGTGATGTTTGCAAAAAAAAAACCCACAACTTGTAAGAAATTGTGGGTGTTTTTCTAAACTTAATGCTGACTTTTCAGAAATGACAAATATCTTTTCTGGGGTTTGTGACTGGAAGGACTTTTCTGTCTTTCACTTTAAAACATGATCATATCCAGTCACACTTCTCCACGGGAAACCCGATATTTCAAAACAACTCTTTTTCCTTGGGGTGTATTCCCACTGCAAATCTGTGGGCAGAGACAAAGCTGTCTAAAGAGGGAATAATGGACTCCGCTGACCAGATTAAAAACCTGAACACAAAGCCCCATGAGCTCCCCCCAGCTCCTGCTAATTTCTTCGTCAGCCAGCAATCCTTTGTTTTGCCCCTTGAGAAAGAGAATCATCTCAGCTGAAGGTACCTGCAGGCAAAAAAAGGGGGATAATTTCCATATCCATGGATCCACCCGGGAGACGACTGCTGGCCTTGTCTCCCACTGCGCACCTGCCCACGATACAGCCCACCCCTCTGCCGTCTCCCGCCTGGCACCCAGGATGCGGGTGACATGCTGTGGCTGTGACTAGTGCTTAATTAGCATTAATTGCAATAGAAACCACAGGCTGTCAGATGGTACCCGGCGCTGGACGTGTAGCCTGGTCTCCTTTGCTCAGATAACAGTTGTGTTTATGTAACCAGGCACTGCAACGTCAGTAAGGACCTTTCCCCGCACGCTCACAAGTCCTGGAGCAGAAATTGTCCAAGAGGGTCGGGGTGTAGAAACACCCTGTCTCCCCAACAGAAAACCAAGGAGAAGAGAAAGGCCAAGACAGGCTGGGGGACCCTGATCAGCCTGGTGGGGAGCAGTCACTGCCCAGAGCATCCAGGAGCTTCCTGCATCGGCTTTTCATTCGAGATCTAACGTATGTGGAGGGAATGTGTTAAAGAGGTCACCTACGGAAATGTGATGTGTATCCCAGCAAATTATGACAGCAGGTGCTAAGTGCTACCTGGAACATTTTATGAGTGTTTCTGGAGAGAAAAATTTGAGAAAACTATCAAAAGCCATAAGGCTCTGCGCTGTGTCATCACGGGCCCAAGGTGTCTTTAAATAATGCACAGCCACGCAAGGAGAATGAATGACATAACTTTTCAGGGCGTTGGTTAAAAGGGTCGTGTTGTTCCTCACGTGGAGTTGGAGCCGGAGCTTTGTCACCCCAGATACCTTCTCTGCAGAAAGCTGAGAAGAATTCACAGTGAGGCTGCCAGTCGCGATGAACGCCGGGGCGCCGGTCTGCACGCCAGCAGAGGTGCTGACCCCTGCAGATGATGGCACAGGACAGGCGACTTCCACCGTCCCCGAAGCTCCGGGCACGGGCTGTTGCGGCAGCAGCAGTGCCAGTTTGAGTGCTGACGGCTCCTGCTTGTTTTGGGATTATCAGCTAAAGGTACAGGCAGCTCCCTAGGGCAAGAGTTATTTCCCTCTGTGATCTGGCCAGCTCAGGAAAACGGCTCTATTTCTGCATTTCACTGCATGTCTCGCTCCAGCCAGGTCTGCCTCCAGCGAGCGCTCCCCTCTTGCATTCCTATCTTTTGTCCTCTATTTTTAATGTATGCCCAGGAAATTTAGTAAAATATTCACATTTGTAAATTCTGTAACCTTGACCTCTTCCAGCTACAGTTTCTTACCAGCCCTCTTGGTCATCCCTCAAGAACTGGAGACCGCTTCTTTTTCCGGTGGATTTCTCTCAATTTTGCAATGTCACTTTGAAGTATTAAGAAAGGGAGAATTTGAACACACCCAACATACCGTAGTGAGGGATTTCACTGAGCAGTATCCCTCCCAGACCCCAAGGATCTACCGGTGTTCACCATGACGAGCTTGACCCAGTGATGGCGGCTGAGCTCTCCCATGGTGCAGCCTCACTGCTATGCAAAGACAGACCGCAAATCCGCCACCAGCACCAAAACTTCCCGCTCTTCTGGGAGAGGAATAAGAGCAATAATGGAATTAGTATAAAATGTCAGCTCGGGGGGCAGGCAGGGTTTAAGGAATGCAGTCTAATTGCCGGCCTAGATGTATCAAAGCACCTTGTGTATGGAAAAGGAATATATTCCCTGGAAAACTGCAGTGTAAGGCCAGCCCTGAGCATCTCCATGTGTGATGGGGAGGTCGGAGCCCTTCTGTAGGGTTCCTGCCTCATGTGAACCCAGAAAACTTTCCCCTCGTTATTTCTCCCTGGCAGTGTTTGTTCACCTCCTGGTTGGGTTTTCGCAGCTAGTTTCTTTCAGACATTCAAAATACTTTACTACCTGTAGTCTCTATCCAAGTCTACTCAGCTTTGACCCCACCGGACTGTTCAAACCTCATTAAACAAGCTATACTTCCCGTATAAAGCAAATCCGTGCAAAGCAAATCGTTTTGGTTCTCAGATTCTTCTAAATAACCCTAAATCAGCATTACCTCCAGTAGTGCACTGCGTGGTGCTGCTCAGATTTCTGTGGCAAACCACGTACTTCAGTGACATAAAGACATAAAACCCAAATAAAGCCCAGCTCTGTGTGAAGCACACCAAATCTCTGATATTATACTTATTAGACTGACAGTGGCTGGTATTGGGCAACCAAGGGGGGTTCCAGAGCTTGAACTTGCATGTCAGTGATCCGGATTACTGCCTCCAGGATGCTGGGAATATTTCAAGGAAAGGTTGATCAATAAGCTCGCAGCGCCTCATGCCATAGGGCCGTCGTTTATTCAGTCTGGTCCGACTTCGGGCTGGTGGGGCATGAGGGTCTCACCATGTCCCTAATCCCATTCCCCAGCTTTTACCTGGAGCTGGGTCTGGCACGGGGGCAGTTTGGGGTGAGCTGAGCAGCCTGCATACCCTCTGGAAACTTTATGGGTTGCAAGGGCTGTTCTTTATCCAACTGGCACCTGGATGCTGGGGCTGAGCCCGACTCCAAGGCACCAGCACTCAGCAAAGGGAAATGAAGGTGGTGTCGGTAGGACATGCCCGTGGACAAGGTATTGGTCCATGGATTTGGGTGCTGGTCCCTGGTCCAGAAACAGGCACAGCTTGAATGTTTGCCTCCTTCCATACAGCTCTCCACGCCTGCTAGGACAGGGAGAGAATCATCAGCTCAGGTTTAAACTGAATGGCCTGAAAATGGCATGAAGTCACATAAAACAATGTTATATATATGCACACGTGATATACTACAACTTCCTTATAAATGTCACAGTCCAGTTTTGGCAACAGACCACAAACTTTTGAGTCTGCTCTCCATGCTCCAACAGGGAAGATTTGCACCCTCACAGGACAGCTTATTGCCCACGAAGCCCACTGTAATACGTGACTTCTCCTCCTATTCCTCCTTCTATTGCTAACACTACCTGATGTGGCATTCCCTTGTTATTGTTAGAATTCCTACTTCTGTAGCTTCATTTCTTTGGGGGAATTCTCTCCCAGCAAAGCTCAGCACTCCCTTTCCTGGCAGCAGCCTCAGCCGTGCGGCAGTGCCGGCATCACTGCGCGGGGTCCTCACACCCTGCTGAAATCGCCCTTTTGCCTGCCCCTCCTGCCTGGTCACTAAGGCTCTGCAGTGCTCCTCCCGGCACGTAACTACT
>NW_010243427.1:646-1651 GCF_000690775.1 Eurypyga helias | reverse complement strand
AGAGTCTTTTTTGGTAGCTGTCACCTGCGTTGTTGGGATGAGCTTCAAATTGGCAGGTGAGGAGAGGAAATTGCCAAATGCTGCAAAGGTAGGAAGAGCGAGGCAGAAAAGGCTGGAGGATTAGCGGGATTGTGGTAAAACTAAAGTGCGTTCAGGAGCTGAGGCTCTGCACGAGGAGGACAAGGGACGTGGAGGCAGGGGAAAAATAATCTTATTCTTCTCTGACCCTGGGGCTTCACCTGAGAGGTCGTGTGAGATGTTCGGAGGCTGTAGGGTGGTTCACTGGAGCTGGGTCTGGATAAGGAACATAAACCTAACACGGCTGCTAAAAATCAAACCGGAATAGATTTTAATAACCAAATGTCTAGTCCTTATGCAATGAGTGCCAGAGGCGCCCCCCGCTGATCACCATGAGCTGCCTATAGGCACGCCTTTTCCAGGGAGCAGTGCCAGCCCTTTCCGCAGACTCGAGGGATTGGAGACTCTGCTAGACCCTGAGTGAAATCAGTGGAAACCCTTCACCTCCTGGCCAGCCACTCCGCGCCCACCCTACAACTTGTACATCGTGCCCAAGCCTCCGGAAAATGACCTCTTCCCTTGAAAGGCAGGTTTTCCAATCCTCAGTCATGGTCTGAACTTTCTCCCTTGTTGGCATTTTTCATAGTTCGGTGTCAGAATTCACCTTATTAAGACAGCTTATGACAATAAAATTCCCCTCTTCTCTTCTGTTTATTACTCTAACAAGAGCAGAGGCCGTGTGTCGCACTGGGAGCCGTAAATGATGTCCAAGCACGCTGTTATTGCCAAGCGCTCGGCCTTGTTTTATATGGCTGACTTGCCTTTGTCCTCTTGCCAGGAACAATTTTGCTCTCTTCCATGTCATTGGTAAAACACCGAAGGAAATTAGTCCAACATCAAGCTTCTGCAATAAAGATAAAGCTTATGCTGCACAGTGATTTTGCATTTAAAATGACGGCCAGATGGATATTTTTAAATTCATTGAGT
>NW_010243427.1:0-631 GCF_000690775.1 Eurypyga helias | reverse complement strand
GATTTGAGTATGATAAATACAGTTTAAGATAATTTAATAACAGTGATAATGAAATATAACACTAACAATAAAATACTATCAAATTTTATAAAGTCTTAAAATATTTGTTTAATTCAACTACTTTATTACCAGGAGTTAATAAACCAACAACAAATCAATTAAACAATACTAATAATACCAATCAAATTAAGAATCACAGTTTATACACCTGGTCTAGAAACCCCGTTGCGGACTCTGAATTCCAGATTTCCTGCTGGGTTGCTGTTTCTTTGCACACAGGCACGCGTGAGCTCGGCCACGCGCGCGGCTGGCGACTCCGGAGGAGGGTGAGGGCAGCCCGAGCTGTGCAAGCGGGCTGGTGCACAGGCTGACGGGAGCCGGCGTGGGCACGGCGGGTCACCCGGAGCAAGCAAGCTGTCACGGCGTTTACGGAAAGGGTACGCGCTCCCGGCAACAGGTTCAGGGGAAGGCCAGAGACGTGCACGTAAGCTGAGCTAGCGAAGTCAACCCCGGGAGCACTGCTCAAGAGGGGGACACAGAAGCATGTGCTCCTCTCCTCCATTAAGCAGGTTCCACGGACTTTCCCCTTGCTGCACTTGCAGCATCAACAAAATGCAAACATTTACCGTTT
>NW_010243426.1:13453-15366 GCF_000690775.1 Eurypyga helias | reverse complement strand
GCTGGGGCTGTGCTGTGGGGCTGGGACCGTGCTGCAGGGACGCGTGGTGCCTCTCCTCCCTGGGGTAACCATGTGTGGGGGCACCTGTAGGCACAGCCCTCCCGGACTGCAGTTCCCCATCCCAACCCCTCAGCCAGGCCCCCGAAGGTAAAACGTGCCGTGTTTAAAACAGCTCCTCATTAAACCTCTAATACAGACTGTGCTGAAGCAGTGCAGACCCTCGCTGAGGAGGGTCCCACCGTGACGTCTGGCTGGTTGCTTGTTTGGGGGGGTTTATTCTTTGAACGGGTGATATCTGCTAAGTGCTCCAATGTGCCTGGGAGTTCCTCTTCAGAGGATGCTGAACTACAGCTTGTTGCCTTGGAGTTCATTTGTTAGAGGCAGTAAGTGAAAGGCACAACCCCCTCCCTCCCACTCAGGCGGTTTGACCCTGTCCGTAGCTCTGCTGGAGGCTTACAGAGGGACAGATGTCTCTCTCTTCCCTTATTTTTGTTTGTTTTGGGTTGTTGAGCAGCCAGTGAGTCCGATTTTATCATCACTGGAGAATGCCAAGCGATACAAGCTGACTCTTTTTTTCCCCTTGACAAATCCTCCTACACACACCACAGCAAGGGAGGGGGAGGTGCGTGACCCTGTCACACTTCACAATGTTGTTGTGAGGTTGTGGCCGGGTTGTCTGGGCTTTTGGGCTTTGCCCTGGTAACGCAGGAGTAGTCTGAGCGCAGCTGAAATCGAGGAGTGCACATCAGAACGTGTCGTCTTCAAAAGAGGTCAATATCCATCTCTGTTAAGCAGCTTTTGGTGCTGGGAGGAGTCAGAATGGGTTTCTCTGTACTGAATCAGACATACTCAGTTTCAAAGGTATTCAGAGATTTTTAGAAAGTGAAGTGCAGTCAGTCTTACCCAGAAGTCCACAACAGGAACTTAATCTTCCACTGCAGAAACGGCAGAAAGGTCAGATCTGTGCTTTGAAGTTCACTCATCTCCCAGTTTCACTGAGTTTCTAGCCTTAGAAACAGAAATGTACCTGTTCTTTTCATCAGAAACTTTCTTTAAGTTGGGAAGGGCGCAACTTCCCGATCCTCTGGGTCAACTTGAAACAATTCCTGACAAAGCCAGCACCTATAAATACGCATATCCCGCCGTCTCTGACTCAGCCGTTACCGAACCGTAGGATTGCTGCCTGCCTACACGGTGATACACCAGATTTACAGCTATTATTAGCTGACATGCAGCACACAAATGGGAGATTAAACTCTCTGGAAGCTTTCTGGCTGATTCCTGTAACTTTTCCCTCTGCTTTCCCGTCCGCAGGTGCTTCGAGAAGCAATGGCCACAGCAGCTCTTCTGAACTTAGCACCATCTCGCCGCTACTCCCCCTCAAGCACAGCAGCCGCTTTCTCGTGGACAAACGCCGTTGACATGCACGTCACCAGGCCGAAATCGGCCAAGGGACGCACGAGGCCGAGGTTCAGTTGCACTCAGAGCGTGGAAGCCTGTCCTTGCCAAGTGCCATCTTCCCTCCCACCAGCAGCTCCACAGGAATTAGGGAAAAACCAGAAAGCATCGTCCACAAAACCAGTATTCCCGGCCAGCCAGGTGTCTCCCGGGGAAATCACGGAGCTCCTGCAGCAGGTGCCTTTGAGGACCTCCTCTTCCCTGAACAAGTACAGGGTGCTCCCCTCCATTGGCCGGAAGGGGGTAGGAAGCGGTGCTGTGGAAGCAGTGGCTGAACAAACCGACCAGCTGAAAGTGAGCAGGGGGCGGGAGGAGGCTCCAAAACCCAAACCTCTTCCTGAAGATCAAGGATCTGCCAGCGTATTGTCGGAAACCGATGTCCCCGATGAAGGAGGCTCACACGTGCAGTGTCCCCCTGAGAAGCCGGGAAGGAAGATGAGCCAAGCGATCCCTTT
>NW_010243426.1:0-13422 GCF_000690775.1 Eurypyga helias | reverse complement strand
GTCGGGAAGAGCTGGTGAAAGAAGAGTTGCCGTTGCTGCTCGCTGTTCGATCTCCCTCTGGTCAGAGATTTGAACATCGTTTCAAACCCACCGACAGCCTCCAGACGGTCCTGGCCGTGGCAGAACGGAAAATGTCAGCCAGGTACAGTCGCTGCAGCGTTGAGACGATGGAGGTGCCCAGACGGAGTTTCTGTGACCTTACAAGGTCCCTCCACGAATGTGGGATTCTCCACAAGTCCGTGCTGTGCATCCGACAGCAGGCGCAGCACAAGGACTCAGATCCTTAGGCACAGAGGTGCCGCCACACCGCTCTGGGCCGTGCTGCTGAGCGGGATACATTACTTCTTCCCAAAAACTGAAATTCTGGTGTTCCCTGGGCCTACTTCTTCATCTTGGAAGATGATACCCAAAATTCCCCTTGAAGCAGAGTCGTGGGTATGTGTGGAAATAGGATTTCAGGTGTATATACCTACATAAATAGCACCTTTTTATCACGTGTGCCATCACAGATTGCTTCCTGAGCGCCACCAGCTTTTGGCCTTTTTGGTTTCTTGAAACTATCCATTTTCTTTGAAGACAGAAGTTTCCGAGACCTTCTGTATTCTTCTTCTTCTGTATTTCGGGAAGGTGCCGCTTCCCAGAGTGGAGCTGGATGCAGAGGCACCCGATGTGGGACGGTAGAAACAGAACTGTTCTATGCATGACCATCGTCGGTAGGTTATCGTCATCCTAAGCATCTCGAGTGACTGAAAAGGAGATCGAACCCCAAACCATCCGACAGTAACAGTAATTAACGGTTTGTTGTCAAGTATTAAAAAGTGAGACCAACGGGAACAGGTCTTTGCGGGCTCGGCTCCTTCTGGATAACCGCAGCGCGGCTGTTACGAGCGCGACTCCGTCGGGTTTTTAAGAACAAATAGCCTGTGTTGGTGAGCGGCAGGAGTTTCTGCTTAGTTTTCCTCCCCTCATTCAACTCGTGCGATCCGTAGGTAAGAACAGAGGGATGGGTAACACGGGGGTGTTCTAAAATACTTCACGTTCAAGACCTTTACGCTGAGTTAGTGCAAGAAAGCAAGCGCCGCTTTGGGGATTTTAAAGTAAAAATGGATTAATTGGGTGTGACTGAGGAATCCAGGCAGCACGCTGTAGCTTAGAAAGGACCGTGAAGAAAGGCCGTGGGGAAACCCGGCAGGTTTGAGCTGAATACGAGGGGCGTGTGCGGAAAGCTCTAGGTTTCTCATGGAAATTCTTGGGGTTCACGGGCAATAATGCGGTCTCCTCACAAAAACGCACCGCTCGCCGCGCAGCTGAGCTACTGTTAATCCCTTGAGGTGAACCCCATGTATTTTTACGTCCGTGTAACTGCCAAACCAGTATCAATCCCGGTGTCGGCGGGGGGCCGAAGCACGTGGGTGTTTTCCGCCAGACCCCGGCGGGGGGCAAAGCGTTTCACTTCTGCCTTTCGCTCAGCGGTAGGTGGTGCCTTCCCTTCTTCGGGTTTTGTGTAACCGTGTTGCTGCTAAGCTTCAGTGTTTTCATCCCGCGTGGTGGTGCAGTCAATAAAACCTTTTAGGCTGAAACTCGACCTTCAGATGACTTACCTGGAGGTTTAGCCAGGGCCTCTCCGCTTGACGAGAGACGCCGTTCGTTTGGTGGCAGGTACCCCGGGGAGTGCCCGCATCAGGGGTCTTTTTACAAGGGTCTGTAGTGACAGGACAAGGGGTAACAGGCTTAAATTGAAAGTGGGGAGGTTTAGATTGGATATCAGGAAGAAATTCTTCATGGAGAGGGTGGGGAGGCAGTGGGACAGGTTGCCCAGAGATGCTGTGGATGCCCCATCCCTGGGAGTGTCCAAGGCCAGGCTGGATGAGGCTTGGAGCAACCTGGTCTAGTGGAAGGTGTCCCTGCCCATGGCAGGGGGGTTGGAACTGGATGGGCTTTAAGGTCCCTTCCAACCCAAATCGTTCTGTGATTCTATGATTAAGCTTCCTGGTGGGAAGCTCTTAGAATGTGACCATTAAATCAGGTGAAAGCGAGCCTGTCGCAGGACGCTTTAATAAGGTTGTAAAGAGAAAACTCCTGGCTGGGATCGTCCTTACTTGAGGCTTTCAAACACCACCGAAGCGTTCAGGGGAGAAACAAGCAGAGGCATCGTTCAGTACGTCTTCTTTATTCCAATTATAAGTACATTAGAAACAGCACACAGGACCAGCAGCAGCTTTCGTGACAGTTCACCCCGACGCTCTGCTGTCACGAGGTCATTCAGCTGTACTACTAGAGAAGGAGATTTGAAACAAGTCTTCCACTCGACACGCAAGCACTCACTCACCTGCCACTTTAACTAGGTTTCCAACAGAATAAAAATAGATACACCCCGGAATACAAAAAGTTTAATTTTAACATTTTTTTTTTTCTTTCACTAAAGCCTTTATACAAATTGATAAAAGGGTGCACAATTTCCTAAAATTTTAGGTACATTTTAAATGAGCCTTTTTTTACTTGGTAAAAGGATCCACGTTCCTGTCTTTGAACAGAATATGATGGCCAAGATTGCAAAGAAAATTCCTTGTTAAATTTACAATTTATACATCTGCTCTGAAGTGATTCCTGCACCGAGTAGCAGGCCGATGGCTGCTCACGCACACCCCGTTCCCCCCCCCAAAAAAAAAAAGAGCTGTGCACCCTACATTCTAATTCCTTCTCCTGGAAACCGGGCTGGGAGAAGAACCCACAGGCTCTCAGCCGCGCGCACGAGAACGGCCCCAGCCCAAGGAAAAGCCCGTCCGCGCCGTTCCTTCTCCGGCAGGGATCACCCCGGGGCGAGGGACCGACAACCTGTTTTGCACAATGGAAGTGGAGCGCTTCCCATCTGTGATCTGGCTCAAAACTCTGGTACTGAAACATACTGCCAACAGGTAAATTTGGTGTTCTAAGGGTATTTTTTTGTTGTTGATTGAGACAAGCTATCATGATTTTTGCCTTTTATTCTTCTTTCTCGTACTGACTGGCGGGGCCCAGCAGCTCTGTACGTAACTCTGGCAGCACCTGCCTCAAGGTGACCGACCCCCACTGCGACAGACACTAGCATTTCACGGAGGTGAATTTATTCAGAAAAGTCATTAGTACAGTTCCCTTCGTACTGCCCCTTTCTCCCCCCTTCCCCACCCTGGCGAAGTTAAACGCTGCGGCTGAAGCTGAATTTCTAGAGTACGTACTTAAGCGCTGTCACCGCGGCACCGCTGTACGCGGAGTGGCCGTTCTAACAAATCAAGGACGAATCAAAAGAAAATACTGCCCAGCAAAAGCAACACGGCACCTGTGCTTGCGAGTATGAGCTACTGGGAGACATCCTCAGGACAACTTACAGAAGGAAAAGCAGGGCAAATCCATCAGGAAGCCAGAAATGAGTCTTAAGGAGCTCTGGGGAGCGCCAAAGAGAATGACATCCTATTTTGTACAAGTTGAGTTTTTAGCCAAAACCAGCTGCCTTGTTTGGTGGGGTTGGGTTGGTTTTTCTTACGTCCATTATATATTTTGATTGCTGAATTTTAACTGATCAGGTCAGTGCTGAACTTTATTCCAATTAAAGGCAATAAAGCTTTTTCCTTTTTTTTTTTTAAATTTCTTTTTAGATCATTACGTATTGCCCGTATTTTTGGCAAGCATTATTTCTTAGAATTCAAAAGATCTTCCCCTTTTAAGGCTAAACTAAGTAACGTTAAAAGCTTCTGTAAACATTTCATCCCTATAGTTGCACAATTTGAAGTCCAACTGCAATTTTTAAAATGAGGTAACTTTTATGTACTCATATTGAAGAGTCCTCTTCGGGACTGGCCGAGAGGCGTGCCAATCTGAACGCTGATCCAATTGTAGTGGGCGAGCTTCCACAGCAGGGTCCGCACCAGTTCCAGCAGCTGTACTTCAGTTAGCGATCTTCTCAATCTCATCCAAGTCGTCAGTATCCAATCTGTTTATCTTTTTGCCTGGGAAAGAGGAGAAAGAAGTCAGATTTCCTAACACAGAGAAGGGAAAGTTGTTTCCTTCAGCTGCTCGCGAGTTCCTGTTTATCCACAAAACGTTCAGGCAGGTTTTAAAACTACAACATGCAACTTGTTTCTTATATCCACGGCCGTGAGGGCACTCCAATGTTTCCCGTCTCCGGAACATTCACTTTAAGGACTGCCCAGGCAGCCAGCAAGCACACAACCTGACTTATTTCAGACGTAGCCGTTCAGGATCCCCAGCGACACGACACAAAACGCAGCCGACGTGCCCTGCGCTGGCTTTAAGGCTCACTAAGTAGCAGCTCCGAGTTCTGCAGGAATAGCGTCTAACCTTAGGGACAGCAGAAAGTCTGCGGGTACGTACTGAAATGTTCCTGGATTCTGTTGAGGATATTCATGCTGTGCTTGCTGTCCACCATGTTGATAGCCAGTCCTCGCTTCCCAAAGCGACCTGTACGTCCAATCCGGTGCAGGTAAGTCTCGTTATCTGGATTTCCATCTTTATCCACAGGGAGGTCGAAATTGATAACGACAGAGACCTGCTCTACATCGATCCCTGATAAAAAGGAAGTCAGGTTACTCAGCTACACTTAAACCGCCTCACAGTGGGAACAGCCTCCTCTGGCCTGACCCGCAGGCAGTTTGGTCACCACATCCAGGTGATTTCCCAGCAGGACTTCCAATAGCTCCCGCTGAGCGAGGAGCAAACAGCCAGTCTCAGGCTGGATTTTTTCCCACTATATGCTTATGGGATACTTAGAAATAAAACCGATTCTGTTACACCACAGAATCCCACTACAATGGCTGATGGAAAAAGCAGTCCGAGCTGCTCGGCTTTAACGGGCATCTTTATACAGACATGTCAGCATCCCAAAAGCCCAGGAATTACTGTAAGGACCCTAATCTCTCCAGATTGGAACACTTGAGGACAGGAATTTTCTGCAAGCCAGCGTATCTCATCTTAGGAAATGCGGCGTCTGCCCCTCCCTGGCCCAGCTCCGTGCCATGCCCTACCTCTGGCACAGACGTTGGTGGTCACCAGCACCTTTTCTTTGCCCTCTCGGAAACGCTCTATCACGGCGGCTCTCTGTTCCACCATCATTTCCCCACTCAGCAAAGCCACCTGATGACCTTCCTTCGAGAGCTCCGCTGCCAGCCAGCTGGCCGTCTTCCGAGTCTGAAAGGCAAAGCGAGGCCCGTCTTTTGCAGGAAGTTTTAGTGCTGTTAACCCGGGAAACAAACCGTTCTGGGGTCGAAGGGAAGCTCTGTTTCTCAAAAGGAAACAGCTCCATGCTGCGCCCGGCCCTGCCCCATTACAAACTGTGCTCTCGTCTCAGGAACGCGGCTAAGAAAACTACTCAGCTTGGAAATGGCAGGGCTAGAGCTGAATGCAGCTGCGAAATACCACAGAGACTCTACCCAGTCCTGAATTAAACCATTTCTAATTGTAACGGTTTTCCAAGCTCCAATTATGTCTGATATTATTACACCTCGAGACAGCATAAAGGCAGACTGCTGCAGCACGCTCCACATGCAGGTTTCATCCTGTCTGAGCTAGCTTTACGTGGCTGTTCTGGTGCTGGCAGCACTGGGGTGGGTTTTTTTCCCACCCATTGTCATAGAATCATGGTGTGGTTTGGGTTGGAAGGGACCTTAAAGATCATCCAGTCCCACCCCCTGCCATGGGCAGGGACACCTTCCACTAGCCCAGGTTGCTCCAAGCCTCATCCAGCCTGGCCTTGGACACTTCCAGGGATGGGGCATCCACAGCTTCTCTGGGCAACCTGTCCCAGTGCCTCCCCACACTCTCCGGGAAGAATTTCTTATTACAGTGGCTTCCAGAAAAGAAGTCTTAGTATGATTCACAGGGAGATCCCAGAGGTGTCTCCCCAATTACTTGAGGGAAAGGCAGTCCCAGAAAAGTAATGTATCGGCTGCAGAACTACATGGTTTCCCCATCCCTCATTCTGCCCTATTTTTACCCATTTTCCAACTTCAGGGTTTGGGTTTTTTTTCAGTAGTGCTGAGTAATACTTTGTTTTGGAAAACCCTGCCTTACTCTGATCTTTGCTTCCAATGATTTCCAGGAAAAAAAAAAAAAGTGACCCAGATGGACAAACCCACAGAAACGAACCAGGTAGTGCTATCACAGATCTCATGGCTTCACCCAAAGAGGAAGCCAGAAGAGCCACAGAAAAGGGCAATTCATGGTCTTGGTTATTCCTGACAAGCACGCCTGGCCAGGTGTTTAGCAACAGCAGACACTAACGTTCCCCAAAAGGACTCACGTGGCAGAAGATCATGGCCTGGGCAATGGTGATAGCTCCATAGATATTACAGAGAGCCTGGAACTTCTCATCTCTGTTACTGCACAGAACGTAATACTGCTTAATAGTGTCCAGTGTCTCCTCCTCTCGCTTCAGTTTGATAATGTTTGGGTCAGGAACGACTTTTTGAGCAAACTTCCACACAGAATCCTCAAAAGTGGCTGAAAACAGAAGCATCTGGCAGTCCCTGGGGAGCATTCTGCAAGACAGAACATAATAGGCAGGGTTCCCACGCAACACTGCCACCCCCCCCAGATATCCTGATGGGATTAATGCTACGGGCAAAGCAGAACAATAACCTCAGAACCAGTTATTTCCGTGGCTGGAAAGACTAATGCTAATCTTACCAACACCCTCATGGACCAGTAGCATCCAGGCTCTTAAAATATTAATAAACCCTGCTCCAGGGACAGGCTTTTTGTTCTGTAAGAAACTGAAACTGCTTGTCATCCCCTGACATTTGCCTCTATTAACCATGTGGATTAGTGCTGAATGTGTCATTTTAATCTTGCTGCTTTATGGGTGGAGACAGTGGCCGAGAATCTAGCCCTGCTGTCCCTGCATTACAAAGCAGCTGTAACTGAGAGAAGGAGCAGTCACCTCGGGCACGGATCGCCGAGTCCTTACCTCTGAATGCGGATGCTCTGGTCCTGATGGCCCTGGGTCGCTATCATCACGTCAGCCTCATCCAAGACGAACACTTTGATTTTCTTCGGATCTATGAACTTCAGTTTGGAACACCAGTCCAGCACAGTGCCGGGTGTGCCGATTACGATCTGCTCAGAGATCTTCTGACCCCTCTCCACTGCCGAGACAGAAAGGCAGGCTTTGGTAAGGTGGCTGGGCAGACAGCAAAACGCTCTGCCCCTATCTGAACCAGCCTGTTTCCCCATCTGATGCTCCACTCGCTGCACGGCCCCCGAGGAACATCATTTTCTCATCTACGGTCTGTCGGCAGCGTTCCGCCTTACTCACATTTATTGCCTCGGACAGCATACGCAAGTTTCAGCTCCGGATAAAACTTTCCCATTTGTTCAATCACTTTTCCCGTTTGAAGCGCCAGCTCGTACGTTGGGGAAAGGCACAAACACTGGAGGGACAGAAGGATAACACGTTCGAGATGACCAACGCCCCGGGCTATCGCACTTGCTTTTAAAAATCCTTACTATCGATGTTTTCCTGAAGAGGAAGGTGCAAGCAGGCGGACAGTTTCTGAGAGCCCATCGGTTGTGCATCCTGAAACTAGGGGAAGGAGTGGGTAGGATACAGTCAGCTAGCTACTGGCTGTCTGCGTTCCCCTCTGCTCCTTGGAACAGGGAGTGCAGACACGGTGCCGGGGGATACATATGGACAGTAGTGACAAGGAACTGAACGCCTACAGCTAGGCTGAGAGATAAGAACGGCGTTTTTAAGGAGAGAACTCTTATCTTGGTAAAACGGCGCGACTGCATCATGAGGCAATTGGGTTAAAAAAGATCCTTTCTGGGCACTGTCTGCCGTACTGTCACAGAAATCTCCTCCTCTGTCCCAAATTCCACTTAACCCTCTTCAGCCCACAATATTTCTCTGTTCTCACTTCTCCCAGTGTGACATCGCCCTGATTTAACTCCTTGCACAGAAAAAGCATCCCAAGTGATTTGAAAAAGGGACTGAAAGGAGCAAGTTGTTAGTAAAATCCACATCTTTTGCATTAAAGGCATTCAGACGGATCCCTGGATCCCCAGCCCATGCTGCTCAGCTACACGGCATCGCAGAGATGGGTTCATCGAGAATTTACCATCAAAGGTCTCAACAGCCTCTTCACTAGGTGGCACTGCACCACCACAAACACCCCCGCGCTCCCCGAAACAGCCAGGTCCCAGAGATTTTACCTGTGGATACTTGTTCCCAGGTTCCACACGACTGAGCATGGCCAGGACAAAGGCAGCTGTCTTGCCAGTACCGGACTGAGATTGTGCGATCAGGTTCTGGGGGCTGCAGAACACAGAGCAGACGTGAGCTCCACCAGATGAACCACCCGGGCACCGTACTCACAGGGTTCAACGACAAAGAGAACACAGCCAGTGGCATTTTACTGCTTTTTTTGATTTCCTGCTGCTCTGGATTAGTGCCCAGCTTGACCAGCTACGCTCCACGGAGCGAAGTTAGTGCCTGCCCTCTACCAACACTCTCTTTCAGCACAAGTGACCTCTGGATTATGGAGATTTGGAAGGAAAACTGATTATCTGGCCGTACTTTTCCATGTTGCACCTCTCCCCAGTGCCTTAACACCTCATACATTTCAGCTCAGGGGTGCAGAGAGCAAGACCAGCCACACAAGCAATGCAGCACCTCAATGACTCCCACCCCCCCCGAATTTCTGGAGCTATGTTCCAGAGCAGCCTTACTATTTCTCTCCTACACTGACTAGGAAAATCGGATTGTCCTCGGCTGAAGACTGCGGTGCTGTGTGTTCAGTACCAGCCCCAGGACAAGGACAGATGCAGGGCTGCTGTCACACAGGTCGTGACCACAGAAACACTGTGGCACCAGACAACTCCTCCATCACCACCCTTCCCCCCAGAGTTCAGTAATAGTACGCTACATCTTACAAATCCTTCCTCTGCTGGCAGGGAGTTTTTGTTCAGCAAGCATCATGGGCAGGGCGTTCTCTTGGATCTTAGAGGGTCTGTTGAAGCCCATGGAGTAGACTCCTTTCAGGAGCTGCGGTTTTCTGAAAACAGAGGAATTTTTATACCATGACCTGTTAGACTACATACATTTTCATTTGTGTACAAAAAGGCGAGAAAAGCGCCTTGCAACCAGACCTCGAGCTGTGTGCCCGCCACAATCGCGCCGGTGAAGCGACAGCAGAAAGCTTGGAAAGGAAGCCTTGCACAAAACCCCTCAGTTTAGCAAGTCAGCCTGCGTGCCTGCCTTTCACAGCCACGCGGCCAAGCGCGTGTCACAGCGCTAAGGCTGGCACCAGGCTTCTTGTAAAGCAGCTTTTCAGACAATCCCGGGAATCCCAGAGCATTACTCCTGTCCATTAGGCCAATCCCTTTTCCTCAGCCGTGCCTAATTATCAGCGCCAAAATTATCACTCCTCCAAGACTCAAACGTGGGACAAAGCGCCCTCAGTGTATGAGGAACAGAATCAAGTGTCACGTCACGAAATCATCACGAGGACTTCAGTAAGCCACGATGGATTCCGTGACACACACTGACGACGTAACATCAGAGCCACGCTGGCTTAGCACGCAAAACCAGTTAGTGACCAGTAGGCTTCCTTCACCGTGACTAGGCCCCAGCACTCAAAACACAAAGGCGTCCTCAAACACCGATTGCTTTTTCCTCGAGGGAGCTGCCCAGTCACAGCAGACGCTCGTGTAGAGAAGAAGATGCAAGAAGAACCTAGAATTCAGGCGACGGTGCTACCCAGCTCTGAGCCAATGACCTCCAGGTACTCACTGCAGTGCTTTAGTGCTGCTCACAAGCACGGGCTTGCCTTTCAGAGGAGGTTACAGGTTTCCTACCCGCCACTTCCCGCTGTTAAGAACTTCCTATTCAGCACAACAGGCTTTCTAAAAATCGTGTCTTACTTTCAGACGACGGCTGGAACAAAAGCTCTTTGAAAACGTAACCTTGTGCTGCTCGGAAGCAAGGACGTACAAAGCCCGACTGCAACAGTTGCCAAGGATACACCGAGTTGTAACGAAACGAAGACTCAATTAGTCTGGCTGCCCCCATCATTAACTCCCTTGGACTGTTTGGCTTCTGAAAGATGGGAATTAGTCTAACAGGCACCTCAGCTTTTTTTTTTTTTTGGTAAACGTTCAACCACTAACGTGAACAAAGTGAAATGACCTCCTGACGTTTCACGGTGAGAAATCTCATGGGCTCCGATTTCCCCACAGAGCGTGCAAGAGAGCAACAAACCCCGGATCATCAATACAACCGACAGCAATCCCCACAGGCCAACAATCCCAACAGGACAGCCTCTTTAGAACGTTAAAAAAAATACATATATAAAAACTAGCGTGCCTTAAATACCGCTGTCATCACTTGAAAGCTCCACTGGTAAAAGTATTCAGTAGGAAGGGTCAGAAATAGCAACGCTAGTAGTCTCTCCAGTACATAAATCCAGTGTCGCTGGCACAGAAAAGATAAGCCTTTCCCTTTGTGCTATTCACCGCGCTGCTGGACCTTCACAATAACCGTCAGAGAACAGGACCAGGAGATGGTTGTGTTCATTACTTCTGCCAATAAAACACACCTCGTGTTTTCCCAAGCACTGCCCGTGCTGCTGGAACCCCTGCCCCCAGCCTCCTGGCGTTTGCTGGAGAGCTGGTGGCCAGATACCGCAGGGAAGGTCTCACTTGGCAATTCCCACAACTCCGTCAAGAGCAGCCATGGAAGGAGAGCCCTCCTGCCTCCACCTCACCAGCTTATCACACGCCAGCCCCACTCGGCACTTGAAGACCAAAATCCATACATTAAAATTCAGGATAGCGTAGCTAGAGCTGATTTGAGAAAGACATACCAGCTTGGCACCAACTAGGCCTTAAAATGAGCTCGTTTCAGGTGGAAGCAATCACAAGGAACCAAGACAAACAAACTCTCCTTGCATTTAAATAAGACAACAAATAACGTGCTAATTTATTAACAACAAATGTGCAGTAACTTGAAACAGAAACCCCTGCGCTTTGAAGCGTTATCTCCTACGCAGCCAGGGAACCCATCAGGAGAGGAGGGAAGGCTCCAACTATCCGATTGGCTCCCAACTCACATCTGCTCCTACCAAGCGAGACTCAGCACAAGTGAGTCACGCTGCTCGTTCAAGAGCGAGGCTTCCTACAACTGAGCAGGCCAAACAACACACGGAAGAACACAGGCAGCCCGTTTAATGTGTCTGATCGCAGGTTTTAACAGCTCAGCACAGAGGAGTCTCTGGCCCATCCCAGCAGCTCCGAACAGGCACTTACAGTCGCAGCTCCTCAAAAGACTTCACGGAGTAGAGCGGTGACGTGGGATCCCTCTGCAGCACCTCCACCTGATTTGTTGTGTCAACCAAGTTACTGCGAATTAGCTTGTTCAGCAAGGACTGGGCAGCTCTGTCCTCTGTCGAAAAAGGAGGAGGAGGGGGAAAATCACTAAATCGCAGCCTGTTTCAGGTGCTGAAATGCCAATTTACTGAGCCAGTAGTTAAAAAGGACAAGAGGCAGCCAAATATTGAAATTCTCTGTTACAGAGCAAGGGCCTAAAAGAGCTGGAACTTCCCGAATGAGACATCAGGATACCCCAGAGATTCACAGCCAGTATTTAGGAAGACAAACCAAAGCGAGCACTCAAATTTTAAGAGGGACTTTAACAGACACAGAGCTCTGCTTATTTAAGGTATTATACCACCTAACCAGAAGGCGGGACAGGGTTAAAAGCCTCGTAATGCCTCTGACATGTGGGCAGACACCCCTTAGGTGGGTGTTTTTTCCCCTTTTTACAGAAAAGTTTGAGGACAAACTTTTGAAAGACTCCAGGGCTGATATGCAGCGTAGGGCTGAGAAGTGAGATCAAACCAGATGGCTGAACTGCCACACTTCGGGGTTTTGCTAATAAATCTGTTTTCTACAGCAAGTTTCTCTTAAGCCACCTTCTGAAGGATTTAGAGCTGTTACCCACCTCTTAACAGCCATTTCATAAATGCAACATGTTGGTTGCTACAGCAATCCCAGCTCCAGGTTATCCAACCGCTCCCGTATCCAGTCCTGCCTTTGAGGATACTGCTATCCCCTTACTTCCCTCCACTCTAATCCAGGAGTCTCCCAAGTTATTACTGGACCCAGTGGCTTTAAAAGTATTATGGAGGAAGGACATGTCTTACAATTAAGTCCTTGGGACAGGATACAAGAGCATCCATCCCGAGACATAAGGCAGACTTGCTTTAAGTATAAACAGAATTCATTTCTTTTCAACATTCTTTGCCAAAGCGATTTTCAAGCCGGCACTTACCCTTCTCCTCATCCTCCGTCTTCTCTACGTTGTCATCTGCCTTGACAACAGCACCTGAGTTAGAACAGTTTTGGGGTAGATGTGAGGTCAGGCCTCCGAGACAGCCCGCAGAGTTTTAGGTTTTGAACGCAGCGGGAAAAGCTAGAAACCAGCTCATTTTCTTGAGGAGAACAGCCCCGCTCTATCGGCGTGCAGATGAAACCCAAGTTATGGCTGGCTCTCCACGGCCAAATCAGCCAAATCTCCACCAAACCAACAGATTTTGCCCGCACAAATACAGCAAAACACGCTGTAAAAAAAGTCAGCCTGGCAGAACACGCACACGAGATGGATATTGAGTCTACGCTGCTGCCTAATCTAAGCTTTACGTTTCCCTTTTCTGGAATTTCTTGACCAAATGAGAATTTACTTTGGCAGCAGCGCTCCAAACCCGACGGAAAAACATCGTGCCCTTTCTCAGCCCGTCTGAGTGGCTGTAACTCACCGTTGGCGTCTGGTTTGGTTTTTTCCTCCTTCAGGTGTAAACTGCTCAACTACAAGGGAAGAAAACCCAAAAAAAAATCAATGTCACGCATCAGCTACTGCACCTGTGTTTTACTAATGGCCAGGAACACCGGAGCTTTTGCCAGTTTTCCTGAAAACCCACGCCTGAATCCCAGGAGGTGAAGACATCCGGACAAACGTCATTTCCAGAGTTTTAGAACAAACACTGCTTTTTCTAAGCCACAACACCACGGAGAAGGGGTTTGCTTTCTGCCCCTGCTCCCCAATAGTTCTGCTGACGGCAAATGGGGGAAAAACTTACGTTCCAGGGTGGAAACCCAGAGCACAGGCTGCTCGGAGAGGAGCCCCCATCGCCAAGGGTTTGTTTTATCCCAGAAATGGGGCTGGGAGAGGGGGGCCTGAGGGTCCGGGGGACGAAGTGCTGCTTTCCATGCTGAAGGGAAATAAAGCACCCGACGCCTCAGACGAGTTTAGGTCTTGGTGATAACAAAAAAAGAGAAAAAGGCTTTTTTTGGATCTCGGTGAGAAGCCCCGAGGCCGTGCTGCTGACAGGGATGTGTCTGGAGGGACGCGGAGAGGGAAGGATGGGGCCTCCCACC